>NC_060174.1:6958299-7258299 GCF_021184085.1 Oncorhynchus gorbuscha | reverse complement strand
AAATTTCAGTCCCTTGCATGTAAATCGCAGGCAATGCTCTGGGTTGAATTAGGACTATTGTCCAAAGTGTAAACACACTTCGATAGAAATGGTTTGCAAGGGGAAAACAGAATCCCTGGAAAACTTGCTGATTGTGTACTAAATGAATCGTAGGTAAGGGGCACGCCAGCTAGGAAAGAACACTAACATTTAACAATCTACATTGTGTGGTTTGTAAAGTCCTTTTGTGGTGCGTGCAAGGCCCTGCAAGTGGACATCACAACATTGGAGCCAGCCATTGCAGAACCCATAACAAGAAGGGGGGGGGGGGACTAGTTGTTGGACTAGTTGCTTTCGGCCTGATGAAAGTGAAGATGAGGGAAACCTCATGCTTTTCAGGTGGGGATGTTCCCAGAGATTTCAGTTCCTAAAGATTCACAACAACAGAAAACTATGATACATTTGAGAGCCAGTAGATTGAAAGGAAGCGGCTATAAAAACACGACAATACAGAGATACAATGCTAGCGAGAATAGCATCTCCCATTTTCTCCTCAGCTTATACAAAACATCAAATCCACCATAGATCTGGGTAAGAATATACACTGCTCAAAAACATAAAGGGAACACTAAAATAACACATCCTAGATCTGAATGAATGAAATATTCTTATTAAATACTTTTTTCTTTACATAGTTTAATGTGCTGACAACAAAATCACACAAAAATGATCAATGGAAATCACATGTATCAATCCGTGGAGGTCTGGATTTGGAGTCACACTCAAAATTAAAGTGGAAAACCATACTACAGGCTGATCCAATTTTGATGTAATGTCCTTAAAACAAGTCTAAATGAGGCTCAGTAGTGTGTGTGGCCTCCACGTGCCTGTACGACCTCCCTACAACACCTGGGCATGCTCCTGATGAGGTGGCGAATGGTCTCCTGAGGGATCTCCTCCCAGACCTGGACTAAAGTATCTGCCAACCCCTGGACAGTCTGTGGAGCAACGTGGCATTGGCGGATGGAGCGAGACATGATGTCCCAGATGTGCTCAATTGGATTCATGTCTGGGGAACGGGCGAGCCAGTCCATAGCATCAATGCCTTCCTCTTGCAGGAACTGCTGACACACTCCAACCACATGAGGTCTAGCATTGTCTTGCATTAGGAGGAACCCAGGTCCAACCGCACCAGCATATGGTCTCACAAGAGGTGTGAGGATCTCACCTCGGTACCCAATGGCAGTCAGGCTACCTCTGGCGAGCACATGGAGGGCTGTGCCGCCCCCCAAAGAAATGCCACACCATGACTGACCCACCGCTAACCCGGTCATGCTGGAGGATGTTGCAGGCAGCAGAACGTTCTCCACGGCATCTCCAGACTCTGTCACGTCTGTCACATGTGCTCAGTGTGAACCTGCTTTCATCTGTGAAGAGCACAGGGCGCCAGTGGCGAATTTGCCAATCTTGGTGTTCTCTGGCAAATGCCAAATGTCCTGCATGGTGTTGGGCTGTAAGCACAACCCCCACCTGTGGACGTCGGGCCCTCATACCACCCTCATGGAATATGTTTCTGACCGTTTGAGCAGACACATGTACATTTGTGGCCTGCTGGAGGTCATTTTGCAGGGCTCTGGCAGTGCTCTTCCTGCTCCTCCTTGCACAAAGGCGGAGGTAGCGGTCCTGCTGCTGGGTTGTTGCCCTCCTACGGCCTCCTCCACTTCTCCTGATGTACTGGCCTGTCTCCTGGTAGCGCCTCCATGCGCTGGACACTACGCTGACAGACACAGCAAACCTTCTTGCCACAGCTTGCATTGATGTGCCATCCTGGATGAGCTGCACTACCTGAGCCACTTGTGTGTCTCATGCTACCACTAGAGTGAAAGCACCGCCAGCATTCAAAAGTGACCAAAACATCAGCCAGGAAGCATAGGAACTGAGAAGTGGTCTGCAGAACCCCTCCTTTATTGGGGGTGTCTTGCTAATTGCCTATCATTTTCACTTGTTGTCTATTCCAATTGCACAACAGCATGTGAAATTTATTTTCAATCAGTGTTGCTTCCTAAGTGGACAGTTTGATTTCACAGAAGTGTGATTGACTTGGAGTTACATTGTGTTGTTTAAGTGTTCCCTTTATTTTTTTTGAGCAGTGTAGAATACATGAATCTTGAAGGGTGAATGGATGTTGCCTAATGACTCATACTGAATTTAATCCCCATGCTATATCTATGGCTACATACATTCAGTCTGATGCTGCCATCCTAGAAGTACATTCTGTTAAAGTCAAAGTGAGGGGCGTTGTACAAAACAAGTCATCAGCATTTGCTTTGCCGACATGCGTTCAGTCTCTGACCCAACCCATCGGTTTCTGTGACCAATCATAACGGTTTCAATGTGTTCGCATTCTATAAGTTGTAGGGGAGGAGATGAAATCCAGACTCAACGTTGAAAAGAAAAGTTAGTTGGCGTGGCTTTTGGCCGGAGCGATGCGGGCGGATATCCAGGCTAGATTGAAAGGCCTTGAAGGCCCAAATACACAATAAATCACCTGTTCATGGATTACTGTGGGTTACACAACACAATTAGGAATGATCTTTGTTGTCAACTGTCCAGCCAAAATAACAAAAAAATAACGCTCTTGATAAAAATAATACATTATTTGACATTTTCATGGACGCATACAAGAAAGCCCGCTACGACCTCGGATAAGATATCAAACATGCGAAAGGTCAATATAGGAGGAAGGTGGAATCCTAGCACACCGGTTCAGACGCTCGTCGTATGTGTTTACAGACGATAACGGATTACAAAGAGAAACCAAGTCGTGAGTTGTGCAGTGATAAAGAACTCCTAAACCAGCTAAATGCTTTCTGTGCTGACTTTTTTTCCCAGATGACTGTGTGATCTCACTTTCCGTGACCGTTGTGAGCAAAAACCTTTAAACAGGTTAACAATCAGACAGAATACCAGGGTACATTCTCAAAGCATGACCAGATGGTTTCTTCACAGACATTTTCAATCTCTTCTTGTCCCAGTCTGTAATCCCAATGTGTTTCAAGGTGACCGCTATTGTCCTTTTTTTCCCCAAGAGCTGCCTAAATGACTATCACCCTGTACCGCTCACTTCATTAATTATGAAGTGAATTGAAAGGCTGGTCATGACACACATCAACACCATCATCCCAGACACTTTAGACCCACTCTAATTCGCATACCGCCCCAGCAGATCCACAGATGACGCAATATCAATTGCACTTCACACTGCCCTCTCACACCTGGACAAGAGGGGAGATAACGATGTGAGAATGCTGTTCATAGACTACAACTCAGCATTCAACACCCTAGTCCCCTCCAAGCTCATCACCAAGCTAAGGACCCTGGGACTGAACCCCTCCCTCTGCAACAGGATCCTGGACATGCTGATGGTCCAACCCCAGTATGGCAGCAGGTAGCCTAGCGGTTAAGAGCCTTGGACCAGTAGCCGAAAGGTTGCCGACTAGGTGAAATAAAAGCTGTCAATGTACCCTTGAGCAAGGGATTAACCCAAATTGCTCCTGTTAGTCTCTCTGGATAAGAGCTAAATAACTCAAACGTTTAAAAAAATATATATGTGGTGAGGGTAGGCAACAACACATCTGACCCTCAACATAGGGGCCTCTCAGGGGTGTATGCTTCATCCCCTCATGCACTTGCTGTGTTCTCCCACAACTGCGTGGCCACGTCCAACACCACCATTAAGTTTTCTGACTTAGCAGTGTGGTGCCAGGACAACAACGTCAGTAAGACCAAGGAGCTGATCATGGACTATAGGAGAAAGAGGGGAAGGCAGCCCCCAATGTTATTCTTTTTATCAACTGCATGCAAGAATTTCTTCTGTGTTGTCTTAGGAATTCAGCATTCTCTGACATTTCTTCATTACTTATTACTGTAACTCAACTATAGTGTTCCGTTACTGTAACTATAGTGGTCTATTACTGTAACTCAACCATAGTGTTCTATTACTGTAACTATAGTGTTATATTAATGTATCTATAGTCTTATATTACTGTAACTCTAGTGTTCTATTACTGTAACTAAAGTGTTCTATTAATGTATCTATAGTGTTCTATTACTTTAACTCAACTATAGTCTTATATTACTGTAACTATAGTGTTCTATTAATGTATCTATAGTGTTCTATTACTTTAACTCAACTATAGTCTGCTAAATGACTTAAATGTAAATATTACTGTAACTATAGTGTTCTCTTACTGCAACTATAGTGTTCCGTTTTAATTACAGTTTTGACCACCGTTTCGATTGCTGCATTGCTGACGCCATTTCCGGTCACAACTTGCAGACTTGTTTACGTGTTGCTGTGCGTTTTGTGCATTTTGTTGCCAACCTTACATTGCGACCTGACAACTTTACGGTTTTTACTTTTTAATTACCGTTTATATTTTTGTTTTTTCCCTCAACATTTTTTCATTCAACCTTTTCAGTCCGGACGCTTTATCTGGACGTGGTTCGTCAGGACCTCCAACAACCGAAGCTAAGAAGTAACATTAACATGATGCCTTCTAATTGCAGTCGCTGTACTCATAATATACAGGAGAACGATCGCCTTACGGTGAAGATAACTACAAGCCCCGCTTCAGACACAATCGTTAGGAAGGGTAATTTCAGTGTAGGAAAGATTGAAACAGTGTCTGTGCCACCACTAAGTACAGATAGTAACGTTAGTATAAATCCCCTCGCACAGTCCCCACAGCCGGACAACTTTCTCATGGTTTCTGGAGGGAAATGCTGCAGGAACGCTCAACCGGTGACGCTCATTCAGCCGACAGAAACTTTCAACCGGTTTTCCCCATTAAGCAGCTAGTCGGAGTCTGAGGCCGAGCCTTCTCTTGTCTCCACTCCTCTCGTTACGGGGTCTGAGACGCCGAAGCTTCCCACCATTAGGTCTGACACATTGAAAACCCTAGTCATTGGCGACTCCATTACCCGCCGTATCAGACTTCAAACGAATCATCCAGCGGTCATACACTGTTTACCAGGGGACAGGGCTACCGACGTTAAGGCTAATCTGAAGATGGTGCTGGCTAAAGCTAAAACTGGCGAGTGTAGAGAGTATAGAGATATTGTTATCCACGTCGGCACCAACGATGTTAGGATGAAACAGTCAGAGATCACCAATTGCAACATAGCTTCAGCGTGTAAATCAGCTGGAAAGATGTGTCAGCATCGAGTAATTGTCTCTGGCCCCCTCCCAGTTAGGGGGAGTGTTGAGCTCGACAGCAGAGTCTCACAACTCAATCGCTGGTTGAAAACTGTTTTCTGCCCCTCCCAAAAGATAGAATTTGTAGATAATTGGCCCTCTTTCTGGGACTCACCCACAAACAGGACCAAGCCTGGCCTGCTGAGGAGTGACGGACTCCATCCTAGCTGGAGGGGTGCTCTCATCTTATCTACCAACATAGACAGGGCTCTAACTCCTCTAGCTCCACAATGAAATAGGGTGCAGGCCAGGCAGCAGGCTGTTAGCCAGCCTGCCAGCTTAGTGGAGTCTGCCACTAGCACAGTCAGTGTAGTCAGCTATCCCCATTGAGACCGTGTCTGTGCCTCGACCTGGGTTGTGCAAAACTAAACATGGCGGTGTTCACCATAGCAATCTCACTAGGATAAAGACCTCCTCCATTCCTGTCATTATTGAAAGAGATCGTGATACCTTACATCTCAAAATAGGGATACTTAATGTTAGATCCCTTACTTCAAAGGCAATTATAGTCAATGAACTAATCACTGATCATAATCTGGATGTGATTGGCCTGACTGAAACATGGCTTAAGCCTGATGAATTTACTGTATTAAATGAGGTCTCAGCTCCTGGTTACACTAGTGACCATATCCCCCGTGCATCCCGCAAAGGCGGAGGTGTTGCTGACATTTATGATATCAAATTTCAATTTACAAAAACAAAAATTATGTTTTCGTCTTTTGAGCTTCTAGTCATGAAATCTATGCAGCCTACTCAATCACTTTTTATAGCTACTGTTTACTGGGCCATATACAGCGTTCCTCATTGAGCTCCCTGAATTCCTATCAGACCTTGTAGTCATAGCAGATAATATTCTAATTTTTGGTGACTTTAATATTCACATGGAAAAGTCCACAGACCCACTCCAAAAGGCTTTCGGAGCCATCATCGACTCAGTGGGTTTTGTCAAACATGTCTCTGGACCTACTCACTGTCACAGTCATACTGTGGACCTAGTTTTGTCCCATGGAATAAATGTTGTGGATCTTAATGTTTTTCCTCATAATCCTGGACTATCGGACCACCATTTTATCATGTTTTCAATTGCAACAAATAATCTGCTCAGACCCCAACCAAGGAGCATCAAAAGTCGTGCAAAAAATTCACAGACAACACAAAGATTCCTTGATGCTGTAACGATCTGAGTGTAGTGGGTGAGAAGTAAGGCGCAGGAAGCAGAGAGTTCAGGGTAGTGCTATTTTAATGCACAAAGAAACGGTGAACATAAGCCAACCCCACGAAAACACAGGGCGTAATGAACAAACAAACGCCCCAAACAGGGGGTCTTAAACTGTCCAGGAAAAACCCACAAAAATGGGAAAACACGAAACCCATAGACGTGCACACAAGTGCACCAAACAGACGGACACAATAATCAATCCCGCACAAGGAACCAGGCGGGCCGGCTGACTAATAAAGCCTCACTACTATATTACCTAACTCAAAACAGGTGCACTCAATAAACACATAAGGAGGGGGAGGAAATAATCAGTGGCAGCTAGTAGGCCGGCGACGACCGCCGAGCGCCACCCGAACGGGAAGGGAAGTGTCCTTCAGTGGCAGCTAGTAGGCCGGCGACGACCGCCGAGCGCCACCCGAACGGGAAGGGAAGCGTCCTTCGGTCGGAGTCGTGACAGATGCCCTTCCAGACTCCCTCTGCCTACCCAAGGACGTAAGAGGATAAAAATCAGTTAATTAACCACCTAACTGAGGAACTCAATTTAACCTTGCGCAATACCTTAGCTGCAGTTCCACCCCTAAAAACTAAAAACATTTCTCATAAGAAACTAGCTCCCTGGTATACAGAAAATACCTGAGCTCTGAAGCAAGCTTCCAGAAAATTGGAAAATTGGCGCCACACCAAACTGGAAGTCTTCCGACTAGCTTGGAAAGACAGTACCGTGCAGTATCGAAGAGCCCATACTGCTCCTCGATCATCCTATTTTTCCCACTTAATTGAGGAAAATAAGAACAATCTGAAATTTAGTTTTGATACTGTAGCAAAGCTAACTAAAATGCAGCATTCCCCAAGTGAGAATGGCTTTCACTTCAGCAGTAAAAAATTTATGAACTTCTTTGAGGAAAAGATCATGATTATTAGAAAGCAAATTATGGACTCCTCTTTAAATCTGCATATTCCTTCAAAGCTCAGTTGTCCTGAGTCTGCACAACTCTGCCAGGACCTAGGATCAAGAGAGACGCTCAAGTGTTTTAGTACTATATCTCTTGACACAATGATGAAAATAATCATGGCCTCTAAACCTTCAAGCTGCATACTGGACCCTATTCCAACTAAACTACTGAAAGAGCTGCTTCCTGTGCTTGGCCCTCCTATGTTGAACATAATAAACGGCTCTCTATCCAAATGATGTGTACCAAACTCACTAAAAGTGGCAGTAATAAAGCCTCTCTTGAAAAAGCCAAACCTTGACCCAGAAAATATAAACAAACGAATTGGCCTATATCGAATTTTCCATTCCTCTCAAAAATATTAGAAAAGGCTATTGCGCAGCAACTCACTGCCTTCCTGAAGACAAACAATGTATACGAAATGCTTCAGTCTGGTTTTAGACCCCATCATAGCACTGAGACGGCACTTGTGAAGGTGGTAAATTACCTTTTAATGGCATCAGACCGAGGCTCTGCATCTGTCCTCGTACTCCTAGACCTTAGTGCTGCTTTTGATACCATCGATCACCACATTCTTTTGGACATATTGGAAACCCAAATTGGTCTACATGGACAAGTTCTGGCCTGGTTTAGATCTTATCTGTCGGAAAGATATCAGTTTGTCTCTGTGAATGGTTTGTCCTCTGACAAATCAACTGTACATTTCGGTGTTCCTCAAGGTTCCGTTTTAGGACCATTATTGTTTTCACTATATATGTTACCTCTTGAGGATGTCAATTGAAAACATGTTAACTTTCACTGCTATGCGGATGACCCACCGCTGTACATTTCAATGAAACATGGTGAAGCCCCAAAATTGCCCTCGCTAGAAGCCTGTGTTTAAGACATAAGGAAGTGGATGGCTGCAAACGTTCTACTTTTAAACTTGGACAAAACAGAGATGCATGTTCTAGGTCCCAAGAAACAAAGAGATCTTCTGTTGAATCTGACAATAAATCTTAATGGTTGTACAGTCGTCTCAAATAAAACTGTCAAGGACCTCTGCGTTACTCTGGACCCTGATTTCTCTTTTGACAAACTTATCAAGACATTGCAAAAATCAGAAACTTTCTATTCAAAAATGATGCAGAAAAATGTCTCCATGCTTTTGTTACTTCTAGGTTAGACTACTGCAATGCTTTACTTTCCGGCTAACCGGATAAAGCACTAAATAAACTTCAGTTAGTGCCTCTCTACACTGGCTTACTGTCAAAGCAAGGGCTGATTTCAAGGTTTACTGCTAACCTACAAAGCATTACATGGGCTTGCTCCTACCTATCTCTCTGATTTGGTCCTGCCGTACATACCTACACGTACGCTACGGTCACAAGATGCAGGCCTCCAAATTGTCCCTAGAATTTCTAAGCAAACAGCTGGAGGCAGGGCCTTCTCCTATAGAGCTCCATTTTTATGGAATGCTCTGCCTACCCATGTGAGAGACGCAAACTTGGTCTCAACCTTTAAGTCTTTACTGAAGACTCATCTAGGGAGTTTTTCCTAGCCAAGGTACTTCAACACCTGCATTGCTTGCTGTTTGGGGTTTTAGGCTGGGTTTATGTACAGCACTTTGAGATATCAGCTGATGTACGAAGGGCTATATAAATACATTTTCTTTTTTTTCTCCTATTTTTTCGATCACTGTAAATATAGTGTTCTGTTACTGTAACTATAGTGTTCTGTTACTGTAACTATAGTGTTCTATTACTGTAACTATAGTGTTCTATTAATGTATCTATAGTCTTATATTACTGTAACTATAGTCTTATATTTCTGTAACTATAGTGTTCTATTACTGTAACTATAGTGTTCTATTACTGTAAACATAGTGTTCAATTACTGTAAATATAGTGTTCAATTACTGTAACTATAGTGTTCTGTTACTGTAAATATAGTGTTCAATTACTGTAACTCAACTATAGTGTTATATTACTGTAACTATAGTGTTCTATTACAGTAAATATAGTGTTCTATTACTGTAACTCAACTATAGTGTTCTATTACTGTAACTATAGTGGTCTATTACTGTAACTCAACTATAGTGTTCTATTACTGTAACTATAGTGTTCTATTACTGTAACTCAACTATAGTGTTCTATTACTGTAACTGTAGTGTTCTATTACTATAACTATAATGTTCTATTACTGTAACTATAGTGTTCTATTACTGTAACTCAACTATAGTGTTATATTACTGTAACTATAGTGTTCTATTACAGTAAATATAGTGTTCTATTACTGTAACTCAACTATAGTGTTCTATTACAGTAAATATAGTGTTCTATTACTGTAACTCAACTATAGTGTTCTATTACTGTAACTATAGTGTTCTATTACTGTAACTATAGTGTTCTGTTACTGTAACTATAGTGTTCTATTACTGTAACTATAGTGTTCCGTTACTGTAACTCAACTATAGTGTTCTATTACTGTAACTATAGTGTTCTATTACTGTAACTATAGTGTTCTGTTACTGTAACTATAGTGTTCTATTACTGTAACCATAGCTTTCTATTACTGTAACTCAACTATAGTTTCTGGAATATTGCTAATTATCTTTATGGAGTCAGATAAACATTTTAATAGGCTAATTGCTTAGTCTTATTACGAGTCGCATATGATGTGTTTTGTAATATCCCCTAATACACCCCTATCCACATCGAGAGGCCTAATTGTAGAGCTGGTTTGAGAGCTTCAAGTTCCTTGGTGTCCTGATCACTAAGGACTTAACATTGTCCACACACAACCGCACGG
This sequence comes from Oncorhynchus gorbuscha, assembly GCF_021184085.1. Lineage (NCBI taxonomy): Eukaryota > Metazoa > Chordata > Actinopteri > Salmoniformes > Salmonidae > Oncorhynchus > Oncorhynchus gorbuscha. The sequence continues at coordinate 7,248,104 of NC_060174.1, read as the reverse complement.
CCGTGAAGCTGAAAAGACTTGGTGTACACCAGTGTGAAATGGCTAGCTAGTTAGCGAGGTGCACGCTAATAGGCTTTTGTGGAGGCAGTTGTTGATGTGTGCAGAGAGTCCCTGGTTGGAGCCCGGGCAGGGGCGAGGAGAAGGACGGAAGCTATACTGTTACATTGGCATGGACCCTCAGATCCTCAAAAAGTTCTACAGTTGCACCATCGAGAGCATATTGACTGGCTGCATCACCGCTTGGGATCACCACTGCCCTTGACCGCTAACCGCTACAGAGGGTGGTGCGGACAGCCCAGTACATCATCCCTGCCTTCCAAAACCTCTTTACCAGGCGGTGTCAGAGGAAGGCCCGAAAAAAAAGGGGCTAGCCGTCCAGCCACCCAAACCATAGACTGTTCATTCTGCTACCATGAGGCAAAAGGTACCCGGAGCATCGGCTCTCGGGACCCCAAAAATGTGTTGTTTGTATTATTTATCATTGTGGAGTGACACTTAAATAAATGTTTCTAACACTTATTCTGCATACAGAAAAGCACACAGCCTTCTCCACACTTACATTTACATTTACATTTAAGTCATTTAGCAGACGCTCTTATCCAGAGCGACTTACAAGGCACTAGGCAGTAACCTGAGCAAAGATTGATCATATTACAATGTAGACATGTCATCACCTCTCACAGTTCACAGATCTACAGTCAACATTTGGTAGAATTTAAAAGCTTAATAATTCTGGGGTGATATTAATTTCTTCTTAGCAAAGAGGAGCTTGTCAAAGAACATTTTTTTTTTTTAAACCTGGATATAATTGTAATGATGTCTTAGAATAGACTTGTCTCTCAAGAGTGAAATAAATACATATTGAAAATACTGTAATTGCATATGTGAAGGAGAACAATTGTAAGTTTGTGCCAATGCATTTAATTCAGGGAAATCTATACCTGGGGATCTGCCAAAGTCTACCTCATCGAACATTGATAAAGAGTGTGGTAGTTATCGTGCACATATAGACAAATGCCTATCATCTGCAGAGATACCCTGCAAAGTAATGTCATACTTTCCAGGTCCATACCCAAACAGTTCGAACTTTAAAAAATTACTCTCTCCAGAAATAAGTCTCTCACTGTTGCCGCCTGCTACCGACCCCCCTCAGCTCCCAGCTGTGCCCTGGACACCATTTGTGAATTGATTGCCCCCCATCTAGCTTCAGAGTTTGTTCTGTTAGATTACTCTCTCCAGAAATAAGTCTCTCACTGTTGCCGCCTGCTTACCGACCCCCCTCAGCTCCCAGCTGTGCCCTGGACACCATTTGTGAATTGATTGCCCCCCATCTAGCTTCAGAGTTTGTTCTGTTAGGTGACCTAAACTGGGATATGCTTAACACCCCGGCAGTCCTACAATCTAAGCTAGATGCCCTCAATCTCACACAAATCATCAAGGAACCCACCAGGTACAACCCTAACTCTGTAAGCAAGGGCACCCTCATAGACGTCATCCTGACCAACTGGCCCTCCAAATACACCTCCGCTGTCTTCAACCAGGATCTCAGCGACCACTGCCTCATTGCCTGTAACCGCTACGGTGCCGCAGTCAAACGACCACCCCTCATCACTGTCAAACGCTCCCTAAAACACTTCTGTGAGCAGGCCTTTCTAATCGACCTGGCCCGGGTATCCTGGAAGGACATTGACCTCATCCCGTCAGTTGAGGATGCCTGGTCATTCTTTAATTAAGAGTAACTTCCTCACCATATTAGATAAGCATGCTCCGTTCAAAAAATGCTGAACTAAGCACAGATACAGCCCTTGGTTCACTCCAGACCTGACTGCCCTCGACCAGCACAAAAACATCCTGTGGCGGACTGCAATAGCATCGAACAGTCCCCGCGATATGCAACTGTTCAGGGAAGTCAGGAACCAATACAGGCAGTCAGTCAGGAAAGCTAAGGCCAGCTTCTTCAGGCAGAAGTTTGCATCATGTAGCTCCAACTCCAAAAAGTTCTGGGACACTGTGAAGTCCATGGAGAACAAGAGCACCACCTCCCAGCTGCCCACTGCACTGAGGCTAGGGAACATGGTCACCACCGACAAATCCATGATTATCGAAACTTCAACAAGCATTTCTCAACGGCTGGCCATGCCTTCCGCCTGGCTACTCCTACCTCGGCCAACAGCTCCGGCCCCCCCGCAGCTCCTCGCCCAAGCCTCTCCAGGTTCTCCTTTACCCAAATCCAGATAGCAGATGTTCTGAAAGAGCTGCAAAACCTGGACCCGTATAAATCAGCTGGGCTTGACAATCTGGACCCTCTATTTCTGAAACTATTTGCCGCCATTGTCGCAACCCCTATTACCAGCCCGTTCAACCTCTCTTTCATATCATCTGAGATCCCCAAGGATTGGAAAGCTGCCGCAGTCATCCCCCTCTTCAAAGGGGGAGACACCCTGGACCCAAACTGTTACAGACCTATATCCATTCTGCCCTGCCTGTCTAAGGTCTTCGAAAGCCAAGTCAACAAACAGGTCACTGACCATCTCGAATCCCACCGTACCTTCTCCGCTATGCAATCTGGTTTCCGAGCCGGTCACGGGTGCACCTCAGCCACACTCAAGGTACTAAACGACATCATAACCGCCATCGATAAAAGACAGTACTGTGCAGCCGTCTTCATCGACCTTGCCAAGGCTTTCGACTCTGTCAATCACCATATTCTTATCGGCAGACTCAGTAGCCTCGGTTTTTCGGATGACTGCCTTACCTGGTTCACCAATTACTTTACAGACAGAGTTCAGTGTGTCAAATCGGAGGGCATGTTGTCCGGTCCTCTGGCAGTCTCTATGGGGGTGCCACAGGGTTCAATTCTCGGGCCGACTCTTTTCTCTGTGTATATCAATGATGTTGCTCTTGCTGCGGGCGATTCCCTGATCCACCTCTACGCAGACGACACCATTCTATACACTTTCGGCCCGTCATTGGACACTGTGCTATCTAACCTCCAATCGAGCTTCAATGCCATACAACACTCCTTCCGTGGCCTCCAACTGCTCTTAAACGCTAGTAAAACCAAATGCATGCTTTTCAACCGATCGCTGCCTGCACCCGCTTGCCCGACTAGCATCACCACACTGGATGGTTCCGACCTTGAATACGTGGACGCCTATAAGTACCTAGGTGTCTGGCTAGACTGCAAACTCTCCTTCCAGACCCATATCAAACATCTCCAATCGAAAATCAAATCAAGAGTCGGCTTTCTATTCCACAACAAAGCCTCCTTCACTCACGCTGCCAAGCTTACCCTAGTAAAACTGACTATCCTACCGATCCTCGACTTCGGCGATGTCATCTACAAAATTGCTTACAACACTCTTCTCAGCAAACTGGATGCAGTTTATCACAGTGCCATCCGTTTTGTCACTAAAGCACCTTATACTACCCACCACTGCGACTTGTATGCTCTAGTCGGCTGGCCCTCGCTACATATTCGTCGCCAGACCCACTGGCTCCAGGTCATCTACAAGGCCATGCTAGGCAAAGCTCCGCCTTATCTCAGCTCACTGGTCACGATGGCAACACCCATCCGTAGCACGCGCTCCAGCAGGTGTATCTCATTGATCATCCCTAAAGCCAACACCTCATTCGGCCGCCTTTCGTTCCAGTACTCTGCTGCCTGTGACTGGAACGAATTGCAAAAATCGCTGAAGTTAGAGACTTTTATCTCCCTCACCAACTTCAAACATCAGCTATCTGAGCAGCTAACCGATCGCTGCAGCTGTACATAATCTATTGGTAAATAGCCCACCCATTTTCACCTACCTCATCCCCACAGTTTTTCTTTATTTACTTTTCTGCTCTTTTGCACACCAATATCTCTACCTGTACATGATCATCTGATCATTTATCACTCCAGTGTTAATCTGCAATATTGTAATTATTCGCCTACCGCCTCATGCCTTTTGCACACATTGTATATAGTCTCCCCTTTTTTCTCTACTGTGTTATTGACTTGTTAATTGTTTACTCCACGTGTAACTCTGTGTTGTCTGTTCACACTGCTATGCTTTATCTTGGCCAGGTCGCAGTTGCAAATGAGAACCTGTTCTCAACTAGCCTACCTGGTTAAATAAAGGTGAAATAAATCAAATAAAATAAAAATCCAATGGAATGCAAGTTGAGAGCTATAATTTCACGATGACAACTGCAAATTAAGCGGTAACTGAGACGGGCAGACTGGGGAAACTTGTAAAATACGGCTACCATATGTAGTCAATGATACATGATACTGTTCCATGCCAAGAACTCGCAGTAAAAAAATCAATGATAACATAGTCAGCATGAATGGATTATTCTGTGTGCAAACTACCTGTATTATCTCTGAAGCTGCAGTACAGTATCACAAGATCTCTCAGGTGGGGGTAAGGTGGTTATAAATAATTGATCACTAAATTATGTTAGATATCTGAACACTTTTTTACCTTCTAGGGGAAAATGTCATGTTTTGTCATATATTGTCTTGTCCTTGTGCTTTCCCTTCTGTTCGTTTCCCCCTGCTGGTCTTATTAGGTTCGTTCCCTCTTTCTATCCCTCTCTCTCCCATTAGACGCCGTTTCAGACAGAGGCCCGCAATTCACGTCACAGTTTTGGAGGGAGTTCTGTCGTTTGATTGGTGCTTCCGTCAGTCTCTCTTCCGGTTTTCATCCCCAGTCTAACGGTCAAGCAGAAAGGGCCAATCAGACGATTGGTCGCATATTACGCAGCCTTTCTTTTAGAAACCCTGCGTCTTGGGCAGAACAGCTCCCCTGGGCAGAATACGCTCACAACTCGCTTCCTTCGTCTGCTACCGGGCTATCTCCGTTTCAGAGTAGTCTGGGGTACCAGCCTCCTCTGTTCTCGTCCCAGCTCGCCGAGTCCAGCGTTCCCTCCGCTCAGGCGTTTGTCCAACGTTGTGAGCGCACCTGGAGGAGGGTGAGGTCTGCACTTTGCCGTTACAGGGCGCAGACTGTGAGAGCCGCCAATAAACGTAGGATTAAGAGTCCTAAGTATTGTCGCGGCCAGAGAGTGTGGCTTTCCACTCGTAACCTTCCCCTTATGACAGCTTCTCGCAAGTTGACTCCGCGGTTCATTGGTCCGTTCCGTGTCTCCCAGGTCGTCAATCCTGTCACTGTGCGACTGCTTCTTCCGCGACATCTTCGTCGCGTCCACCCTGTCTTCCATGTCTCCTGTGTCAAGCCCTTTCTTCGCGCCCCGTTCGTCTTCCCCCCGTCCTTGTCGAGGGCGCACCTATTTACAAAGTACGAAAGATCATGGACATGCGTTCTCGGGGACGTGGTCACCAGTACTTAGTGGATTGGGAGGGTTACGGTCCTGAGGAGAGGAGTTGGGTTCCTTCTCGGGACGTGCTGGACCGTTCGCTGATTGATGATTTCCTCCGTTGCCGCCAGGGTTCCTCCTCGAGTGCGCCAGGAGGCGCTCGGTGAGTGGGGGGGTACTGTCATGTTTTGTCATATATTGTCTTGTCCTTGTGCTTTCCCTTCTGTTCGTTTCCCCCTGCTGGTCTTATTAGGTTCGTTCCCTCTTTCTATCCCTCTCTCTCCCCCTCCCTCTCTCTCTTCTCTCTATCGTTCCGTTCCTGCTCCCAGCTGTTCCTCATTCTCCTAACTCACTCATTTACTCTTTTCACACCTGTCCCCTATTTTGCCCTCTGATTAGAGCCCCTATTTCTCCCCTTGTTTTCCGCTTCTGTCCTTGTCGGATCCTTGTATGATGTTCGCTGTTCTGTGTCCTGGTCTCGCTCTGTCGTGTTTTGTCTTCTTCAGATGCTGCGTGTGAGCAGGTGTCTTAGTCTGCTACGGTCGGTGCCTTCCCTAAGCAACCTGCAGTCTATGGTCGAGTCTCCAGTCGGTCCTCGCTACTACGAGTGGATTTAAGTTTTTCCTGTTTTGTTTTCTCCTTGATATATCCAGGATTATTACTTTTGTCATTTACTGGAATAAAGACTCTGTTTTCGTTAAGTCGCTTTTGGGTCCTCATTCACCAGCATAACAGAAAACACATAAACACTTTGTAAATTATTTTAAAGTATATCTTATTAACAGTTTTAGTAGAAGGACACAGTCTTGGAAATTCGTGTTTGCGCACGCCATGAAGACATTACGCACCTTATAAAATCGGTTTTCTATTGAACATACTTCTTTCCTAAATAAATATTATAGTTCGATTACATTTTAGGGTATCTGAGGAGTAGATAGAAACGTATTTTCACTTGTTCAAATAAAGTTTGGGGGTAGATTTTCAGATTCCTTTCTCTGCAAATTGAACGAGTGGATTAATCAAATCGATGGTGCCAACTAAGCAGATTTTTTGGGATATAAAGAAGGATTTTATCTAATAAAATGATACTACATGTTATAGCTTTGGATGACAAATCAGAGGAATATATATATTTTTTTAAATAAGTGAATATTTGTATTTGATTTTTTTGAATTTTACCCAATTTTCGTGGTATCCAATTGTTAGTAGCTACTATCTTGTCTCATCGCTACAACTCCCATATGGGCTCGGAAGAGAGGAAGGTTGAAAGTCATGCGTCCTCCGATACACAACCCAACCAAGCCGCACTGCTTCTTAACACAGCCACACCAATGTGTCGGAGGAAACACCGTGTACCTGGCAACCTTGGTTAGCGTGCACTGCACCTGGACCACCACAGGAGTTGCTTGTGTGCGATGAGACAAGGTCAAACCCTACCGGTCAAAACCTCCCTAACCCGGACGACACTAGGCCAATTGTGAATCGCCCCACGGACCTCCCGGTCAAGGGCGGTTACAACAGAGCCTGGGCGCAAACCCAGAGACTCTGGTGGCACGGCTGGCTCTGCAGTACAGCACCCTTAACCACTGCACCAGTGGTGAAGTGAATATTTAAGTGAATATTTCATCGTTATATGTGAATGTATGAAACCTGTGCCGATGGAAAAATATTTTGATGTGAAACGCCGTCCTCAAACAATCGCATGGCATGTTTTCGCTGTAATAGCTACTTTAAATTGGAGAGGGCAGTTAGATTAGCAAGAATTTAAGCTTTCAGACAATATAAGACACTTATATTTACCTAAATGTTTAAAATCCTTGGTATTTATGACTATTGATTTGAATTGCATAAGAAGCTGGCATAAGAAGTTTAATGTAAACTGTTAAAGAAAACACAAAACTTAGAACAAGACAAGACTCTTTACTGTCCTACAGAGTGGTCACATCAAACAGTCTGTATTACTGTCCTTCAGAGTGGTCACATCAAACAGTCTGTATTACTGTCCTACAGAGTGGTCACATCAAACAGTCTGTATTACTGTCCTACAGAGTGGTCACATCAAACAGTCTGTATTACTGTCCTACAGAGTGGTCACATCAAACAGTCTGTATTACTGTCCTACAGAGTGGTCACATCAAACAGTCTGTATTACTGTCCTACAGAGTGGTCACATCAAACAGTCTGTATTACTGTCCTACAGAGTGGTCACATCAAACAGTCTTTACTACAGAGTGCCCTACAGTCCCATCAAACAGTCAGAGAGTGAACCGTGGGCTTTGATATCGGTAGAGTGAGATCATGGTGTAATCCCAGTTGCTGCTGTTCTCAACGACCAGACCCTCCGCTTGCAGCATGTTCACTTCCCAGTGGAGGCCAGCCACGAAGAGCCTACCTGGAAATTAAGTGAAGACAGATTGGGAGACTGGCTAGAGATTTCCTAGTTCGGGGTGGTGGTGGTGGGGGGGGGGGGGGTATGGAACAAATTATAGGGCCTTTTAATGGTTACAGATCCAGAAGATACTCTAAGACTCTTAATGTCCTGATGAGGTTGGATCAAACAGTCCTTGCTAAGCAGACAAGCATCACAAGTTGACCAGGTCTGGTCTTGTTCTGTCTTTCCCATGTATATACACACACACACACACACACAATGTGTATACACACACACACACACACACATATATACGTGCATACACACACATACACATAGGCATGTGCATATACACACTAATGTACACATGTACACACATACACCTACACACGTAAATATACACAGACACACATACAGTACACCTTAGATCAGCCACAGGTAATTTCAAATGATTCCTCATTCACACTGTGTTGGATACATGGAGAAAATCTGGGTGAATCAGCTCTAATTTTCCTATAATTCTAGGTTCCCCACCAACAGTCTGTTGTTATTGACGTTCTCTGGGGGATAAGTGGCTCAACGTGCCGTCTTATGGGTTGGTAGGTCTCTGAGGTCACATCCTCACATGAATTAAAGGCTTATAGTTCCCCACTTCCACTTAGATGCATTGATCTCGCTTAGCCTGAAGCAAGCTTATACAAAAGCATTACCCAATTTAAAAAGCAAAGAGATTGTCTGGAAGAATCTCTGCTGCACGTGTGCTGGCTGATATGACCTAAACTGCAGAAGAAAGTCAATGAGACGGGAACAATAGTGAAATGTATCTATTTTGGAATTATCAACTTAATTATGGAAATTATGTTGGAACTGGACACATTCCGGCAAGACTGTTATTGTTAGTGTTGACTTGGCTAATTTATGTCATCCAATATAATCCTTTACGTCTCTTCAGATTCTCAAAGCAACAGTGAGACAGAGACCGTAATTTGTCTGACTTTCTTTGTCGTGACCTTGTCTACTGCAGCTGCACACAGCTGTGTCTACTTCCAGTTCAGAGATCTACAAGTCCTTTTGAGACAATTGTTTATCAATGGTCTCACTTCATTTGAGCAATTAGCCACATTGTAGCTAATGTTTAGGCTGTCGTTTAGGCTGTCGTTTAGGCTGTCGTTTATGGTGTCGTTTAGGCTGTCATTTAGGCTAATGTTTAGGCTGTCGTTTAGGCTGTCGTTTAGGCTGTCATTTATGGTGTCGTTTAGGCTAATGTTTAGGCTGTCGTTTAGGCTGTCGTTTAGGCTGTCATTTAGGCTGTCGTTTAGGCTGTCGTTTATGGTGTCGTTTAGGCTAATGTTTAGGCTAATGTTTAGGCTGTTGTTTAGGCTAATGTTTAGGCTAATGTTTAGGCTGTCGTTTAGGCTGTTGTTTAGGCTGTCGTTTAGGCTGTCATTTAGGCTGTCGTTTAGGCTGTCGTTTAGGCTGTTGTTTAGGCTGTCGTTTATGGTGTCGTTTAGGCTAATGTTTAGGCTAATGTTTAGGCTGTCTTTTAGGCTGTCATTTAGGCTGTCGTTTAGGCTGTTGTTTAGGCTATCGTTTAGGCTAACGTTTATGCTGTCTTTTAGGCTGTCGTTTAGGCTGTCGTTTAGGCTGTCATTTAGACGATCGTTTAGGCTGTCGTTTACGCTGTCGTTTAGGCTGTCGTTTAGGCTAATGTTTAGGCTGTATCGTTTAGGCTGTCGATGAGGCTGTCGTTTAGGCTAATGTTTATGTTGTCGTTTAGGCTGTCGTTTAGGCTGTCGTTTATGGTGTCGTTTAGGCTGTCGTTTAGGCTGTCGTTTAGGCTAATGTTTAGGCTAATGTTTAGGCTGTCGTTTAGGCTGTTGTTTAGGCTGTCGTTTAGGCTGTCATTTAGGCTGTCGTTTAGGCTGTCGTTTAGGCTGTTGTTTAGGCTGTCGTTTACGGTGTCGTTTAGGCTAATGTTTAGGCTAATGTTTAGGCTGTCGTTTAGGCTGTTGTTTAGGCTGTCGTTTAGGCTGTCATTTAGGCTGTCGTTTAGGCTGTTGTTTAGGCTATCGTTTAGGCTAACGTTTATGCTGTCTTTTAGGCTGTCGTTTAGGCTGTCGTTTAGGCTGTCATTTAGACGATCGTTTAGGCTGTCGTTTACGCTGTCGTTTAGGCTGTCTTTTAGGCTAATGTTTAGGCTGTCGATTAGGCTGTCGATTGGGCTGTCGTTTAGGCTAATGTTTATGTTGTCATTTAGGCTGTCGTTTAGGCTGTCGTTTAGGCTGTCGTTTATGGTGTCGTTTAGGCTGTCGTTTAGGCTGTCGTTTAGGCTAACGTTTAGGCTGTCGTTTAGGCTGTCATTTAGACTATCGTTTAGGCTGTCGTTTAGGCTGTCGTTTAGGCTGTCGTTTCGGCTGTCGTTTACGCTGTCGTTTCGGCTGTCGTTTAGGCTGTCGTTTAGGCTGTGGTTTAAGCTATTGTTTAGGCTATCGTTTAGGCTAATGATATTACTCAGAAAAAACCCTTACAGGAAGACGGAGCTTCAACTTTCTGAAACTCCAACTTCTTTCCACTTTCCCAAAAAACTGAAGCCAAAACAGCTGTTATTTACCTGCTTATTGTTTTTTTGTACATGATTGTGAATTTTCTCAGCCAGCCAACTAACCTGTAAAGTTATGAAGGCAACACTTGATTTATGATATACTTTCAAAACGGAAACATAACAGAATTGCACAAGAACGTATGCATGGACAAATAGCCTGTTTGAGGAGACTGTTCTGTAATCTTTTCATTGCTATGAACAGCCTCTGGGAATGAAAGGGAGGAGGGAAGCCAAATCTTGAGGATTTGGAACGAAGAAAAAAAAAATCCAGTTTCCTTTTTGGACTCTATGGCAGCAGGGAGTTAAAGACACAATCACTTAAACAACAGGATTGGGTAGAGCGTCTGCTAAATGACTTAAATGATACCTGGACCAGTATCCACAAGGCGTCTCTGAAATATAACTGAAAAAGGATCCGTTTATCCTTTTAGATCAAAATGAATATGGACTGGCGGACCAGATCCTAGATCAACACCGCTACTCTGAGACATTTATTTTAATAGGGAACCCTGAGGTGTTCTGAACATGTTCCCGCTGCCCTTTGGGGATGCAGGTAGACTGTTCAGGTAAATTAGACTTTTTATTGTTTGCGCTGCTCTTTGATGTTTATTCCAACCAGAAGCCATGGATTACAGGCAACATCCACACTGAGCTAAAGGAGCGGGACACTAATCCTGACGCGTATAACAAATCCCGCTACGCCCTCTGACAATCCATCAAACAGGCAAAGCATCAATAAAGGACTAAGATAGAATCTTACTACACTGACTCTGACATTTGTCAGATGTGGCCGGGCTTGTAAACTATCACAGATTACAAAGGGAAACCCCACTGTCAGCTGTCCAGTGACACGAGCCTACCAGATACCTTCTATGCACGCTCTGCAATGCAAGGCAAGCAACACTGATCCATGCATGAGAGCACAAGCTGTTCTGGACGACTGTGTGATCCCGCTCTCCATAGCCGATGTGAGTAAGACCTTTAAACAGGTTAACACTCACAAGGCCGCAGGGCCAGACGGATTACCATGGCCGCGTACTCAGAGCATGCGCCGACCAGCTGTCAAGTGTCTTCCCAGGCATTTCAACCTCTCCCTCACCCAGTCTGTAATGCCTACATGTTTCGAGCAGAGTACAATAGTCACTATGCCCAATAACACCAAGGTAACATATCCAAGTGACTATCGCCCCCTAGCACTCACATCTGGCCAGGTTCTTGTTGGCTGAGATCAAGGTGTAAATAGTTACGGACCAGACGTGTAAAGTACTTAAGTAAAAATACTTTAAAGTACTACTTAAGTCATTTTTCTGTACTTTAATGTTCTATTTATACTCAATTGTCATACTTCAGTAAAAATAAAGATATCTTAATAGAAAATGATAATTTCTGTGTTTTTATTTATCACAAATTCCATGTTTTTATTTATTTACAGATTGCAGGGGCACACTCCAACACTCAGACATCGTTTACAAAGGAAGCATTTAGTGAGTACACCAAATCAGAGGCAGTTTAATAATGGCACTGGAGGAGAGGGCTTCGTTTTACGGTCTCCCGACAATTTTTTTTTTAAATGCATTGTTTGTAACTCATTTTGCACATAATGTTGTTGCTACTGTCTCTTATGACCGAAAAGAGCTTCTGGTCATCAGAACAGCAATTACTCACCTAGAACTGGACAAAGATTTTTTTCACTAAGCTAAGGACCCTAGGACTAAACACCTCCTTCTGCTACTGGATCCTGGACTTCCTGACATGCCTCCTCCAGGTAGTAAGGGTAGGCAACAACACATCTGCCATGCTGATTCTCAACACTGGGGCCCCTCAGGGGTGCGTGCTTAGTCCCCTCCTGTACTCCCTGTTCACCCATGACTGCATGGCCAAGCACGACTCCAACACCAACACATTTGCTGATGACACAACAGTGGTAGGACTGATCACCGACAATGATGAGACAGCCTATAGGGAGGAGGTCAGAGACCTGGCAGTGTGGTGCAAGGACAACAACCTCTCTCTCATTGTAAGTAAGACAAAGGATCTGATCATGGACTATAGGAACAGGAGGGAAGAACAGGCCCTCATTAATATTGACGGGACTGAAGTGGAGCGGGTCGACAGTTTCACGTTCCTTGGTGTCCACATCACCAACAAACTATCAGGGTCCAAACACACCAAGACAGTTGTGAAGAGGGCACGACAAACCCTTTTCCCCCTCAGGAGACTGAAAAGATTTGGCATGGGTCCCCAGATCCTCAAAACGTTCTACAGCTGCACCATCGAGAGCACCCTGACCGGTTGCATCACCGCCTGGTATGTCAACTGCTCAGCATCTGACCGTAAGGTGCTACAGACAGCATCTGACCGTATGGTGCTACAGACTGTAGCGCGTATGGCCCAGTACTGATGTACCGGTCAGGGTGCTCTCGATGGTGCAGCTGTAGAACGTTTTGAGGATCTGGGGACCCATGCCAAAAAATTGTTACTGACTTTAGTCAACCAGGTCATAGACTGTTCTTTCTGCTACCACATGGCAAGCGGTACCGGAGCACCAAGTCTAGGACCAAAAGGTACGATCATCTCTAGGAGACAGAGCGCATTTCCTTCCTGAGCAGTATGACGGCTGCGTGGTCCCATGGTGTTTATACGTGCGTACTATTGTTTGTACAGATGAATGTGGTAGCTTCAGCCGTTTGGAAATTGCTTCCAAGGATGAACCAATTATTTTTCTGAAGTCTTGGCTGATTTCTTTTGATTTTCCCAGGATGTCAAGCAAAGAGGCACTGAGTTTGAAGGTAGGCCTTGAAATACATTGTCACGTCCTGACCTTAGTTCCTTTTTTATGTCTCTATTTTAGTTTGGTCAGGGCGTGAGTTGGGGTGGGCATTCTATATTTTGTATTCTATGTTTTCTATTTCTTTGTGTTTGGCCTGGTATGGTTCCTAATCAGAGGCAGCTGGCAATCGTTGTCTCTGATTGAGAACCATACTTAGGCAGCCTATTTTCCCACTATGGGTTGTGGGTAGTTATTTTCTGTTTAGTGTTTTTGTTGCACCTTACAGAACTGTTCGTTTGTTGGTTTGTTGTTTTTGTTCAGATTTCATCTTTATTAAAATTATTATGAATACGTACCACGCTGCAAGTTGGTCCTCTTCTCCTTCTCCCGACGACAATCGTTACATACATCCACAGGTACACTTTGAATTTACTCAAATTATGTCAATTCGCCTATCAGAAGCTTCTAAAGCCATGACATAATTTTCTGGAATTTTTCAAGTTGTTTAAAGGCACCGTTGGGTGCATTATTTTTTCATTGATCATCCTTGAGATGTTTCTACAATTTAATTGGAGTCCACCTGTGGTAAATTCAATTCATTGGACATGATTTGGAAAGGCACACACCCGTCTATATAAGGTCCCACAGTTGACAGGGCCTGTCAGAGCAAAAACCAAGCCATGAGGTTGAAGTAATTGTCAGTAGAGCTCCGAGATTGGATTGTTAAACCAAAACAGTTCTGCAGCATTGAAAGTCCCCAAGAACAGAGTGGCCTCCATTATTCTTAAATGGATGAAGTTTGGAACCACCAAGATTCTTCCTAGAGCAGGCCACCTGGCCAAACTAATCAATTAGGGGAGAAGAGCCTTGGTCAGGGAGGTAACCAAAAATCTGATGGTCACTCTGACAGAACTCAATAGTTCCTTTGTGAAGTTCGCAGAACCTACCAGGACAACCAATCCTTGCAGCACTTCAGCAATTAGGCCTTTATGATAGTGGCCAGATGGAAGCCACTCTTCAGTAAAAGGCACATGACACATGAATGGCCCAGCCAGAGCCCGGACTTGAATCTGTTCAAACATTTCTGGAGAGACCTGAAAATAGCTGTGCAGCAACGCTCCCCATCCAACCTGACAGAGCTTGAGAGGATCTGCAGAGAAGAATGGGAGAAACTCCCCAAATACAGGTGTGCCAAGTTTGTAGCGTCATACCCAAGAAGACTTGAGGCTGTAATCGCTGACAAATGTGCTTCAACAAAGTACTGAGTAAAGGGTCTGAATACTTATCTAAATGTGATATTTAAGTTTTGTAATTTTTATAAATTAGCAAACAAATCTAAAAAACATTTTTTGTTTGTCATTATGGGGTATTGTGTGTAGATTGATGAGGGGGGAAAACATATTTAATACATTTTAGAATGCGGCTGTCAGCTCACAAAATGTGGAGAAATTCAAGGGGTCTGAATACTTTCCGATGATATAGATTGTCCGGACCAATATATAATATAAAGAGAGGTCTAATTCATGCTCTGGTCACAACTACAAGTAAAGGACAACATTGTTTGGGTATGAGCAAACAGAATATGAGCTTTTCAAAAAAAAGTTATTTTCACTAGACATTTACTTCAAGAACATCACTGCAGTTTTAGAATGAGGTGTATATGTGCAGCATGTGGCAACCTTTGTAGTATACAGATGTGTACTAGGTCTAGTACTGAAGCCTCACCCATTGTGGTCATTGGATATCTCTGGAGAGGCCTTCTTCAGGGTCTGGATGTTGACAGAAATCGCTTTCCTCAGCCTGATATGACTTTCTCTCCCCGGTCCTCCTCTGTCGCACCCTAATTGCCTGAGAAGTGCCGAGTTAGTAGCAAAACAAACCGAACCTTCAGGAGGAGGAGATTTTTTTTTTAAAGCACCCCAGAGAAAAACATTACTGGGCTTTACACCAACCCTTTACACCAACCCTGGACCACAGCTCTATGGGCTAATCATTATCAGCATGCACTTTTGCTCATAATCATTTTGAATTTCAGGGAACAAAAACCTTGCTAGCACAGAGCAAGGAGGTCTTGTTGTGATATGTTTAGTGGGGAAGGACCCTTACTTGATTGTTCCTCTTTCTTTTAATCTGGCTCAGGATCTACTCTGAACTTTCTATGCTTCAGAGCACCAGCCACTGGGTTCTCTATTGACTGCAATAAAAAAAAAACGAATGAGGAGAGGATATGGGAGTAATTACTGCTCCCCATCTTACCGTCAGGGAGCTTTGAAGGGTGTTATCAACAACAGAGTGAGGGTCAGCAGGTTGCAGATATTATCCCTTCTAGAACTTTACCGACTGTCTTGGCCAAGCCATGTTGTATGTCTGCATCACTCTCCTTGACACATAACCATAGATGTATAGCCTATAGTGCTGAGTGATTAAAACCAACATTTCTTTTTTTACAGTTGTATTATTAACTAATTGTCCGAAGTCGGTTAAATGACTTGAATTGCATTTTTTGGTGAGCTCAACATGCCGTTTCTCTAGAGAGAAATCATAGCATGCACAAGAGACAAAATCAATGATAAATTATGGGACACTGTAGGGAGTTTTAGTTTTCAATAGGCAAATATTCAAAACAGTTCAGCGCAGAAAACATGGAAATGAACTACAACGTGCCTATTCTTCCCAGCCCAGCACACATGAGAGAGGAATGTACACAACACAGTGACAAAAGGAGTAGAGACCTGTTTGTAAGGTAGCTCTACCCGAATGATAGTGAAAGTATGCCTTTATCTACAGTACCAGGACACACTGACTCATTCAAGGGTAGTTGCTTTTTTTATATACTATTTTCTACATTGTAGAATAATAGTGAAGACATCAAAACTATGAAATAACACATATGGAATCATATAGTAACCAAAAAAGTGTTAAACAAATCTAAATATGTTTCAGATTCTTCAAAGTAGCCACCCTTTTTGCCTTTATGACATTTTTGCACACTCTTGGCATTCTCTCAACCAGCTTTAGGAGATAGTCACCTACTTTGAAGAATCTAAAATTTAAAATATATTTTGATTTATTTAACACTTTTTTGGTTACTGCATGATTCCATGTATGTTATTTCACAGTGAAGGCATAGTTTTGATGTCTTCACTATTATTCTACAATATAGAAAATGGTAAAAAATAAAAATAAATAAAGAAAAACTCTTGAATGAGTAGGTTTGTCCAGACGTTTGACTGGTACTGTACTTTGAAGAACTACTAAAATAGGGATTTTGTCAGACAGGTCTGCAGCGTTGGCAGCTGTGGCAACCCTTTTCGCTAGCCAAGGGTACCTTGGCTCGTTGGATAACACAGATATAACATTAGTTGGTTGTGTGTCAGTCTGGCTGCTACTGCCTGAGCAGAGATGAGATGATGACTTTAAGAAATGAAATAATAAAGTAATATACACATCTGAAATACTTCATTTAAGTAAAGTAATGTGAATAAATTATGCTAAATAAGTGTTTAGCATTAATGTCACTGCCATCATGGACGTCTTATTAATTGCTTTATTCTGTGTCGTTAGAGACAATGGAATGTTTATCATGTTTTGGCAATTGAGTGTTCTCAATATTTGGCTTTGAAATTTTTATTAAAAAGCTCTAAAAATTATTCCATCGTCATATGGCATGTAATGAGTTAATGAATTTCATGTCATTTTGTTTTTATTAAAACCTAAATCTAGAAACCGAACCGACCTCAAAAATAAACGAATCGCTAAGCACTACTAGCCTGGTTGTAACACTTCTCGTTTGTGGAAGTTAGAGGAGGACCAAAATGCAGAGTGGTAAGTGTTCGTCATGTTTTAATTGAACAAACTGAACACTACACAAAATAATAACGAAGAGAAAAACGAAACAGTTATGCCAGGTGAACAGACACTAAACACAACCAAAATGGGGAAAACAGGCTACCTTAAGTATGATTCTCAATCAGAGACAACGAATGACACCTGCCTCTGATTGAGAACCATACTAGGCCAAACACATAGAAATACAACAACCTAGAAAAAAGAACATAGACTACCCACCCCAACTCACACCCTGACCAACCTAACACAAATACATTAAAAAGGGAACTAAGGTCAGAACGTGACACTAGTCTACACAATGAAGACAGCCCTTCTCTCAAAATAATGCCTAAAAATAATTTGTTTATGTGACCCAGATATAATCCTAAAGCTGCGTAAAATACATCCATTTGTCCATCGTTCTTGGAGATGCTTTTAACGCCTCAGAATCTATTCATTTAGCATCCAAAAGGTATTTTTTCATCAACATATTTAAACAAATGCTCGCAATTATAAGACTGTTACTGACAAGGTCGAATGCTTGAATGCAAAATATTAAGTTTCTTTCAGAAAATGTACAGCTTGGATTGGATTTGATTGGATATGATTGGATATGATTGGATATGAATGGATTTGATTGGATATGATTGGATATGATTGGATATGATCAAGAAAGTGGAGCGGAATAGCACTCTGAGTTCAAAGAACTCACCCTGAATGAAAAGAAGTACCAGAATGCTAAGCAGTATCAGAAATGCATCAGAATATGTACAGACCTTCCCTACACAGAGATGCAACGAAAGAGAGATATTGTGTGCGTAACTATTCTAAACAGTGTCATAGTTGTAATAACCCAGGTATCGGCTGTTTCTCTGTTACAAAAATAAGTTATACTGCTCAAATAGGCATAAACTCTGAGATCTAATCTGTAAGGCTATCATATTTACTCAGAAGATATATATGTGTATTGCCATCAAATTGTTAAACATCGTTCCATCAATTAACAACATAGAGCAATGACATAATTACAACCTATATGGACAACACCCCATTCAGAGATTCATGCATGTTTTTGAATGGCAAAGGAAAATGAAGTAATACAGTTCACTCAATGATGAAAGTTGTAAACTGAAAGGTTCACTAGGACATTATCTCACCACCCAAAACACTGCCAACCGCAGTAAATTATCTGTGTCCTCGTTTATTTTTTCTTCAGATGATGATATGCAGAGTCTTGGGAGAGTCCTTGACCTCCCGCAGATTCAAAACAAAGTATATATATGTAACCATTCTAACACCAATTTGATTCCTTGAAAAGTGATTTACATCCTTGCATTGGCAGAATAAGTAAAGAATAACATTGCCGGAAGTGAGAGGATATTTAATTCATGCTGGACAGTGCATTCGCCAGCAATTAAATCCGTGCACGGGTTTCCATGACAATGTGGAGGGGAAGTTTTAAGAACGCCCGGAAAAGGACGTAGTAGACGCCTTTCGTCATAAGGCCCGTTTAACGCTGTCATGGACAATGACAAAACATGTCACGACAGCTGATGTCAACGTATTACTGACGTACAACGCCACGATGAACCTCTGTTTAGCTGCGTTGCCGTAAGCAAGACGAGTTTACCTAAACGGTTTACTGCGTGACTGCGCACATCCGTGGTCGTCAACTGTTTATTACATTACTGCTTTAATAAGACATAGAAATATAATTATCCCAATTCTTACCAATTACCATTCATGTCGGAAAATAGAGAACACTCTACTCAAATTCTACTCCAAAATCAATAAGGAATTCACAGTATGCAGTATGGAATAGAGAAGACCGTTGGACTATGACTATTTCAACATGAATATTTGCTGCATGACGTCGACAATCATTCCTATTGAATTTATGTAAGGCATTTTTATTGTGTGTGGGTGGCTTTATTGGAAAACACCTGTTGAAAAATGCCAGGACTAAAATAACTAAAATGTTTACACATATATATATTTTAGTTTATATATATATATATCATCCAGATTACTTTTTCCATTCTCTTGTCTGAATTAGAAATAAGAACAGCGAGTTGTCAGGTTAACTAATGCAAACAGATCAATTTTTTGGGAACCCCACTAAATGTTCCTACCCCACTAAATATTCCTACCCCACTAAATATTCCTACCACACTAAATATTCCTACCCCACTAAATATTCCTACCACACTAAATATTCCTTCTCCGAGAGCCTCGAGTCAGACTTGGCGGAGGGAGATAACACGAGTTGTTAATCTGGTACTTGCAATACAATCACTTCTTTCATCTGTTGTGTTCTCTCAATTGTTACATATTCTAAATCAGAGTTGATACTTTGGGACCGGTTTTAATATTATGCTGCTGGCTGTCACTACCGATTCATTAATCAAATTACTCTCAAGCTATGTAGAGAGTTTTTAGTATACAAGTTCGGACATAGTCCCCTCCCCGAGCCTGCTGAAGCGAAGGAGAAAACAGTTAGCACTTGTTAAATAGTTCTACCAGTGCTGATGTCCTCATCTGATACCTTTTTCGAAGAAAATGTCTTACTAATGATTTGTGTTGTAACACTTCCAACACCATACTAGATGGATGATTATGAAATATGATTGGGGCCATCACTTTGACTGAGACTGGCTGAGACTGGCCGAGACTGGCCGAGACTGGCTGAGACTGGCTGAGACTGGTCAACCACTGTGGTCAATTTTCTCTATTATTGAATGATAAACACTCAACACATGTATGAGAATTGCTCATAAGTCCCACGGAATAAAAGCTGTGATACGTTATTTGACCGCAGTCACACTTCCTCTACAAAACACAAGTCAATGAAGATACTTATCTCTTTTTTACCCAGATCGCTCATGTTGAGTCGCTCGTCAAAGTAAAAATAGCACTTAGATTTCTCCTCCGGTTTGCAGGGAAGGAAGCTGGGGCAGTGTTTCTCTTTATGGTAAATGATAAAACTTTCGTAATGGGAATAAGGGCAGGGGATTTGTGTCACGGTTCCCTTCCTGTTCACCCAGGCCAAAGGCAGGCCTTTAGCCCAAGATAAGACTCTCTCAGGCTCTCTCAGCTCTCTCAGCCTGCTTTATTGACGTAGCTGAAAACCATCCCCATACTTAAGAAAAGAGCTTTCCTGTGCTGTTCGGGCACTTAGCCATTTCTGCTCTCCTCTTAACACATCAACAACAAGAGACAGCCAGGACTCTCCCTCTAACACATCAGCAACAAGAGACAGCCAGGACTCTCCCTCTAACACATCAACAACAAGAGACAGCCAGGACTCTCCCTCTAACACATCAACAACAAGAGACAGCCAGGACTCTCCCTCTAACACATCAACAACAAGAGACAGCCAGGACTCTCCCTCTAACACATCAACAACAAGAGACAGCCAGGACTCTCCCTCTAACACATCAACAACAAGAGACAGCCAGGACTCTCCCTCTAACACATCAGCAACAAGAGACAGCCAGGACCCTCCCTCTAACACATCAACAACAAGAGACAGCCAGGACTCTCCCTCTAACACATCAACAACAAGAGACAGCCAGGACTCTCCCTCTAACACATCAACAAGAGACAGCCAGGACTCTCCCTCTAACACATCAACAACAAGAGACAGCCAGGACTCTCCCTCTAACACATCAGCAACAAGAGACAGCCAGGACTCTCCCTCTAACACATCAACAACAAGAATGCTAGGATCGGAAGGTCCTAGAAAGGTTGTTAGTGTGAGTCTTTGAGGCTGTGTCTGTTTAGCATCCTGACTAATGGAATCGACTGATGCAGCGGGCCAAAGGAAGACGACACAGACAAAGAGGACGATGCGTAGTTCCGATGACGATACGCCCTTCCAAAACACAGGGAAATACTTAGATCAACATTCTCCATATGGATTCCATGGTGAATCGGGGGTCAGATTATTTCATGGGTTTACATTTGCGTTGAAATTAACTCGCAGATGAGGCGCAATGGTGAGTCATTGTTAGTCAGCGGATACCGTGAATGGTAACCATAAACACAGTCCCTCTGTTTGGGCTGAGACACTGTGTTCCTTTATCAATGCTGAACAATGACAACGTAGCATCTCAATTTAGGATACTCCTGCTTAGACACGCATATTGACTTCCTGCCATAAACAAATAGACATATTTCTGGTAACGATTAAAGATATTCATACGAATCAAAACGGCAACCTAGAAATAATGCTTTTTTCTGCATTCTTTTAAGACAAGTTGCGACCTATGTTTGGGTTTCTGGTTTGCAGCACTCAGCCCTGTTTCTTGAGACCAGACGGGGGAATTTACACTAAGATTTGAAGCATCACCATGGTGACCCCTTTCATCGGTAGAGCCTGGCATGGGGGGCACTAGCCCCTCCTCTGGCTCCGGGCTTGGCGAGTCCTGATTGGAGCACATTACACCGACAGGCAGAACAAATCTTGTCTCCAAGTGACCAGGGTTAATAGCAATTCACGTTGTTTTAAGGAGATCATACCAATGATCATTTTTCTATTTGATATCGAATTTTAAGACAGCTTGAAGCATAAAAAACTCTAATGTTTGGCTTTACCGCTATTAGCCTATGCAAATACATTAAATAACGGATTTACTACATGGAACAACAGATAGTCTCCCTCCAAAAAAATCAAAAGGAAGTTTATTTTTTTACTTATATTTCACCCCTTATTTTTGGCACATAACAGTCTCTATATATACTTCCATTCTATCACTTCCCCTTCAGCCTCCAACATGGGGATATCACTTCCCCCTTCAGTCTCCAACATGGGGATATCACTTCCCCTTCAGTCTCCAACATGGGGATATCACTTCCCCTTCAGCCTCCAACATGGGGATATCACTTCCCCTTCAGCCTCTAACATGGGGATATCACTTCCCCTTCAGTCTCCAACATGGGGATATCACTTCCCCTTCAGCCTCTAACATGGGGATATCACTTCCCCTTCAGTCTCCAACATGGGGATATCACTTCCCCTTCAGCCTCCAACATGGGGATATCACTTCCCCTTCAGCCTCCAACATGGGGATATCACTTCCCCTTCAGTCTCCAACATGGGGATATCACTTCCCCTTCAGCCTCCAACGTGGGGATATCACTTCCCCTTCAGCCTCCAACATGGGGATATCACTTCCCCTTCAGCCTCCAACATGGGGATATCACTTCCCCTTCAGCCTCCAACATGGGGATATCACTTCCCCTTCAGCCTCCAACATGGGGATATCACTTCCCCTTCAGCCTCCAACATGGGGATATCACTTCCCCTTCAGCCTCCAACATGGGGATATCACTTCCCCTTCAGCCTCTAACATGGGGCTATCACTTCCCCTTCAGCCTCTAACATGGGGATATCACTTCCCCTTCAGTCTCCAACATGGGGATATCACTTCCCCTTCAGCCTCCAACATGGGGATATCACTTCCCCTTCAGCCTCCAACATGGGGATATCACTTCCCCTTCAGCCTCCAACATGGGGATATCACTTCCCCTTCAGCCTCCAACATGGGGATATCACTTCCCCTTCAGCCTCCAACATGGGGATATCACTTCCCCTTCAGCCTCCAACATGGGGATATCACTTCCCCTTCAGCCTCCAACATGGGGATATCACTTCCCCTTCAGCCTCTAACATGGGGATATCACTTCCCCTTCAGCCTCCAACATGGGGGTTTATCACTTCCCCCTTCAGCCTCTAACATGAGGATATCACTTCCCCTTCAGCCTCCAACATGGGGATATCACTTCCCCTTCAGTCTCCAACATGGGGATATCACTTCCCCTTCAGTCTCCAACATGGGGATATCACTTCCCCTTCAGCCTCCAACATGGGGATATCACTCCCCCTTCAGCCTCCAACATGGGGATATCACTTCCCCTTCAGCCTCTAACATGAGGATATCACTTCCCCTTCAGCCTCCAACATGGGGATATCACTTCCCCTTCAGTCTCCAACATGGGGATATCACTTCCCCTTCAGTCTCCAACATGGGGATATCACTTCCCCTTCAGTCTCCAACATGGGGATATCACTTCCCCTTCAGCCTCCAACATGGGGATATCACTTCCCCTTCAGCCTCCAACATGGGGATATCACTTCCCCTTCAGCCTCCAACATGGGGATATCACTTCCCCCTTCAGTCTCCAACATGGGGATATCACTTCCCCTTCAGTCTCCAACATGGGGATATCACTTCCCCTTCAGTCTCCAACATGGGGATATCACTTCCCCTTCAGCCTCCAACATGGGGATATCACTCCCCCTTCAGCCTCCAAAATGGGGATATCACTTCCCCCTTCAGCCTCTAACATGAGGATATCACTTCCCCTTCAGCCTCCAACATGGGGATATCACTTCCCCTTCAGTCTCCAACATGGGGATATCACTTCCCCTTCAGTCTCCAACATGGGGATATCACTTCCCCTTCAGTCTCCAACATGGGGATATCACTTCCCCTTCAGCCTCCAACATGGGGATATCACTTCCCCTTCAGCCTCCAACATGGGGATATCACTTCCCCTTCAGCCTCCAACATGGGGATATCACTTCCCCTTCAGCCTCTAACATGGGGATATCACTTCCCCTTCAGTCTCCAACATGGGGATATCACTTCCCCTTCAGCCTCCAACATGGGGATATCACTTCCCCTTCAGCCTCCAACATGGGGATATCACTTCCCCTTCAGCCTCTAACATGGGGATATCACTTCCCCTTCAGCCTCTAACATGGGGATATCACTTCCCCCTTCAGCCTCTAACATGGGGATATCACTTCCCCTTCAGCCTCCAACATGGGGATATCACTTCCCCTTCAGCCTCCAACATGGGGATATCACTTCCCCTTCAGCCTCTAACATGGGGATATCACTTCCCCTTCAGCCTCCAACATGGGGATATCACTTCCCCTTCAGCCTCCAACATGGGGATATCACTTCCCCTTCAGCCTCCAACATGGGGATATCACTTCCCCTTCAGTCTCCAACATGGGGATATTACTTCCCCTTCAGTCTCTAACATGGGGATATCACTTCCCCTTCAGTCTCTAACATGGGGATATCACTTCCCCTTCAGCCTCCAACATGGGGATATCACTTCCCCTTCAGCCTCTAACATGGGGATATCACTTCCCCTTCAGCCTCCAACATGGGGATATCACTTCCCCTTCAGCCTCTAACATGGGGATATCACTTCCCCTTCAGCCTCCAACATGGGGATATCACTTCCCCTTCAGTCTCTAACATGGGGATATCACTTCCCCTTCAGTCTCCAACATGGGGATATCACTCCCCCCTTCAGCCTCTAACATGGGGATATCACTTCCCCTTCAGCCTCCAACATGGGGATATCACTCCCCCCTTCAGCCTCTAACATGGGGATATCACTTCCCCTTCAGCCTCCAACATAAATAATAATAATAATATATGCCATTTAGCAGACGCTTTTATCCAAAGCGACTTACAGTCATGTGTGCATACATTCTACGTATGGGTGGTCCCGGGAATCGATATCACTTCCCCTTCAGCCTCCAACATGGGGATATCACTTCCCCTTCAGCCTCCAACATGGGGATATCACTTCCCCCTTCAGCCTCTAACATGGGGATATCACTTCCCCTTCAGCCTCCAACATGGGGATATCACTTCCCCTTCAGCCTCTAACATGGGGATATCACTTCCCCTTCAGCCTCCAACATGGGGATATCACTTCCCCCTTCAGCCTCTAACATGGGGATATGACTTCCCCCTTCAGTCTCCAACATGGGGATATCACTTCCCCCTTCAGCCTCCAACATGGGGATATCACTTCCCCCTTCAGTCTCCAACATGGGGATATCACTTCCCCTTCAGTCTCCAACATGGGGATATCACTTCCCCTTCAGTCTCCAACATGGGGATATCACTTCCCCTTCAGCCTCCAACATGGGGATATCAATGTTAGTCAGTGGATGGTGGAGAATTGCTAAAGGAAGTGTTCTGAGGTAAAGAACTGGTAAAGGAAGTGGTCTGAGGTGGAGAACTGGTAAAGGAAGTGGTCTGAGGTAAAGAACTGGTAAAGAAAGTGGTCTGAGGTGGAGAACTGGTAAAGGAAGTGGTTTGAGGTAAATAACTGGTAAAGGAAGTGGTCTGAAGTGGAGAACTGGTAAAGGAAGTGGTCTGAGGTGGAGAACTGGAAAAGGAAGTGGTCTGAGGTGGATAACTGGTAAAGGAAGTGGTCTGAGGTAAAGAACTGGTAAAGGAAGTGGTCTGAGGTGGAGAACTGGTAAAGGAAGTGGTCTGAGGTAAAGAACTGGTAAAGGAAGTGGTCTGAGGTGGAGAACTGGTAAAGGAAGTGGTTTGAGGTAAAGAACTGGTAAAGGAAGTGGAGAACAGTATATCTGGTCCGCCGCCAAAACAAGCAATAAGAATGTCCAGCTATAGAGTACAGTATATACGTATACATAACAGTTATCCCCCCCCCCCCAAGTAAGTACTTCACATTGTAAACATAGCAGGGATGGTAGCTCACCTGTGAGGTGGAGTGAAACACCCTATTAACTGACTAAGTGACTTCAGTGTATTGTTTCAGACTTAAAAGAAAAAAAAAGAGGAAACATAGCTTCAGAGAGTCTTATAAGTCCGGCCAACCTATTGACAGCAATGATGTGATCTGACAAATCCTCAGTTTTGCTACTTTTCCAAGTGGGAGAAAGCTAAAGAGCTAAAGTATAATAAAATCTTTGGAAGCCTCAACCATTATGGTGAATCTAATTGAGACCCAAAAGTATCTTTGTCAAGTCAAGAATCACCACAGGCAGCTGAGCAGCACCACTTCCCTCAGTTACCACAAGCACATATTCAAGTAAAGTCATTTAACTTAACACTCAGGTCCTACACTTAAAGTCACCTCCATATGCGTTTACTGAACACATCATATGACCTATCTGTCATCGTGCAGGCACCACAGGTGCAATTGCATGCAATTCTCTGACAGAACCACCCGAACCACTGCCTGTTCACCCCGCTATCATCCAGAAGGCGAGGTCAGTACAGGTGCATCAAAGCTGGGACCGAGAGACTGAAAAACAGCTTCTATCTCAAGGCCATCAGACTGTTAAACAGCCACCACTAACATTGAGTGGCTGCTGCCAACACACTGACTCAACTCCAGCCACTTTAATAATGGGAATTGATGGGAAATGATGTTTAATATATCACTAGCCACTTAAAAACAATGCTACCTAATATAATGTTACATACCCTACATTATTCATCTCATATGCATACGTATATACTGCACTCTATATCATCTACTGCATCCTTATGTAATACATGTATCACTAGCCACTTTAACTATGCCACTTTGTTTACATACTCATCTCATATGTATATACTGTACTCGATACCATCTACCATCTGCCTATGCTGCTCTGTACCATCACTCATTCATGTATCTTTATGTACATATTCTTTATCCCCTTACACCCTGTATAAGACAGTAGTTTTGGAATTGTTAGTTAGATTACTTGTTGGTTATTACTGCATTGTCGGAACTAGAAGCACAAGCATTTCGCTACACTCGCATTAACATCTGCTAACCATGTGTATGTGACAAATAAAATTAGATTTGATTTGATTTGATTCGAATTATGTTCCAGTTTAGTACCAACTGTATCAGTGCAGGCTACCAATGATAGCCAATGCCAAGTAGTTCATATTACTAAGTTCATAATTTCACAAGAAGGCCAGAGAACAAAACAAAGGCAGAGAAAACTGCAGCCTTTGGGAAAAAAAACCTTCTGGAAACATTGCTAGACAAAAACATGCTTTGCTGGATAGTTCTGAGGCGTTTGGTAATAACAACCCACCTTAACATGTCTCCTTTCATTTGTTGATAACAGTTTATTTGTTTTACTTCTATTCAAATATGGTTTGTAACACCCACAAACATTGTTTACCTAACCATTTGTTCTTCAACCTAACATTTCTAAACACTACTGACAAGTCCTGACATGAAGCAGGTACCGTCTAGCTGCGTATATAGTTGAGAGTATTGAACTCTTCATCTGGAACTAGTATGACTGTGTCTGCATCATTGCAGGAGCTGAAGTAGAGAGCTGCTTTCCCTCCAAAACGTTTATTTTGATAATGTAGACATCAACCACGACAATGCACAAGGGAAAAGGAGATGCAGAGGTTGCCACCCATAGAAATTCTAGTGTTTTCCCTCCCCAAATTGCAACCTGAGCGTCAAATGTATGATGTCCTTCTTGGTTCATAACTTTAAGGTTCAAAATTTGAGCTTTCTAAAGAATAACATATGGAGATAACAAATTCTGTTGTGACGAAAAGTGACGAAAATAGGTGGAATAGGTGGAGTCCCTATCCTGTCTTCCTAAGGTTGTATAACTGTTATAACACTGACAATAGGTAGAGTGCCTATCCAGTCTTCCTAAGGCTGGATAACTGTTATAACACTGACAATAGGTAGAGTGCCTATCCAGTCTGCCTAAGGCTGGATAACTGTTATAACACTGACAATAGGTAGAGTGCCTATCCAGTCTGCCTAAGGCTGGATAACTGTTATAACACTGACAATAGGTAGAGTGCCTATCCAGTCTGCCTAAGGCTGGATAACTGTTATAACACTGACAATAGGTAGAGTGCCTATCCAGTCTGCCTAAGGCTGGATAACTGTTATAACACTGACAATAGGTAGAGTGCCTATCCAGTCTGCCTAAGGTTAGATAACTGTTATAACACTGACAATAGGTGGAGTGCCTATCCAGTCTGCCTAAGGCTGGATAACTGTTATAACACTGACAATAGGTAGAGTGCCTATCCAGTCTGCCTAAGGCGGGATAACTGTTATAACACTGACAATAGGTAGAGTGCCTATCCAGTCTGCCTAAGGTTGGATAACTGTTATAACACTGACAATAGGTAGAGTGCCTATCCAGTCTGCCTAAGGTTAAGTAACTGGTATAACACTGACAATAGGTAGAGTGCCTATCCAGTCTGCCTAAGGCTGGATAACTGTTATAACACTGACAATAGGTAGAGTGCCTATCCAGTCTGCCTAAGGCTGGATAACTGTTATAACACTGACAATAGGTAGAGTGCCTATCCAGTCTGCCTAAGGTTAGATAACTGTTATAACACTGACAATAGGTAGAGTGCCTATCCAGTCTGCCTAAGGCTGGATAACTGTTATAACACTGACAATAGGTAGAGTGCCTATCCAGTCTGCCTAAGGCGGGATAACTGTTATAACACTGACAATAGGTAGAGTGCCTATCCAGTCTGCCTAAGGCTGGATAACTGTTATAACACTGACAATAGGTAGAGTGCCTATCCAGTCTGCCTAAGGCTGGATAACTGTTATAACACTGACAATAGGTAGAGTGCCTATCCAGTCTGCCTAAGGCTGGATAACTGTTATAACACTGACAATAGGTAGAGTGCCTATCCAGTCTGCCTAAGGCTGGATAACTGTTATAACACTGACAATAGGTAGAGTGCCTATCCAGTCTGCCTAAGGCGGGATAACTGTTATAACACTGACAATAGGTAGAGTGCCTATCCAGTCTGCCTAAGGTTAAGTAACTGGTATAACACTGACAATAGGTAGAGTGCCTATCCAGTCTGCCTAAGGCTGGATAACTGTTATAACACTGACAATAGGTAGAGTGCCTATCCAGTCTGCCTAAGGCTGGATAACTGTTATAACACTGACAATAGGTAGAGTGCCTATCCAGTCTGCCTAAGGTTAGATAACTGTTATAACACTGACAATAGGTAGAGTGCCTATCCAGTCTGCCTAAGGCTGGATAACTGTTATAACACTGACAATAGGTAGAGTGCCTATCCAGTCTGCCTAAGGCTGGATAACTGTTATAACACTGACAATAGGTAGAGTACCTATCCAGGCTGCCTAAGGCTGGATAACTGTGATGGACTCTTGTACATATTTAAAAAAACGTGTGGTTGAAATGTCCAAACGGAATCTCGTAAGCTACCATTGGACCAATGACATCAGTGAAATCTGCATCAACTTGAAGCAGCTTTAATACTGACCTTCTGATACTGAGTTTTTCTTTCTTCTTCTTAGGATTTAAATTATTAGAATCATCAGCAAACGGAACTGTGGGCCACTTTTTCCATTGAGGCTAGTTTAGCTTTACAGCACTGTTCTGCAGGAGGGGGGGGGACCTTCAAGTTTATTACACCACTATGATGAAGAAAGAGAGTATGATTCCAGGAAACACAGTGGCCATTCTTGTGAGGAGTCAATGAGAGAAAAAAAAACTAAAGATTAACTTAAGTTCTCCTGGAAAAAAAAAATAGAGCACTGTGATTCATACCAATTGACTGTGGTCCCTTAACTCCACCTAGACTTGGCTCAATGGGATTCTGGTGGTCCAGTGTGGTTCAGTTGGTAGAGCATGGTGCTTATAAAGTCAGGGTTGTGGGCCTAGCCATCCACCCCAAAATTATGCACAAATTACTGTAAGAGGATTTGGATAAAAGTATGTATATTATTATTATAAATATTGTAAATGGAACTGGTTAAAATGATGTATCTTGGTTTGATTTAGCCATATGATGAATTGATGTTAACAGACATTCTGTAACGACGTTCGTCTGTTGAAAGAAGAGAGTCGGACCGAAATGCAGCGTGTTGGTTACTCATGACTTTAATGAATGAAAAACGCGGTACATGAAATAACTGAAACTAAATACAATAACAACAGAACGGAACGTGAAACTAATTACAGCCTATCTGGTGACTACAACACAGAGACAGGTACAATCACCCACGAAATACAAAGCGAAACTCAGGCTGCCTAAATACGGTTCCCAATCAGAGACAACGATAAGCACCTGACTCTAATTGAGAATCGCCTCAGGCAGCCAAGCCTAACAACACCCCTAATCAGCCGCGATCCCAAATAATACAAACCCCAATACGAAACACAACATATAAACCCATGTCACACCCTGGCCTACCCAAACATATAACAAAAACACAAAATACAATGACCAAGGCATGACAGAACCCCCACCCTAAGGTGCGGACTCCTGGACGCACCTCAAAAGCATAGGGAGGGTCCGGGTGGGCGTCTGTCCATGGTGGCGGTTCCGGCTCGGGACGTGGACCCCACTCCATTAATGTCCTTGTTCCTCCCCTTCGCGTCCTGGGATAATCCACCCTCTCCGCCGACCATGGCCTAATAGTCCTCACCCAGATCCCCACATAACTGAGGAGCAGCTCGTGACTGAGGGGCATCTCGGGACTGAGGGGCAGCACGGGACAGAGGGGCAGCTCGGGACAGAGGGGCAGCTCGGGACAGAGGGGCAGCTCGGGACAGAGGGGCAGCTCGGGACAGAAGCAGCCCGGGACTGAGGGGTAGCCCGGGACTAAGGGGAAGCCCAGTACTGAGAGGAAGCCCAGTACTGAGAGGAAGTGCAGTACTGAGATGAAGCTCAGGCAGGTAGTAGGCTCCGGTAAATCCTGGCTGGCTGGCAGAACTGGAAGATTCAGGTTGACAAGCAGATCTGGAAGATTCTAGTTGTCTGGCAGATCTGGAAGAGACTAGTTGTCTGGCAGATCTGGAAGAGACTGGTTGTCTGGCAGATCTGGAAGAGACTGGTTGTCTGGCAGATCTGGAAGAGACTGGTTGTCTGGCAGATCTGGAAGAGACTGGTTGTCTGGCAGATCTGGAAGAGACTGGTTGTCTGGCAGACCTGGAAGAGACTGGTTGTCTGGCAGATCTAGAAGAGACTGGTTGTCTGGCAGATCTGGAGGAGACTGGTTGTCTGGCGGCGCTGGGCTGACTGGCGGCACTGGCAGCGCTGGGCAGACTGGGAGCACTGGCGGTGGCGGTGCTGGGCAGACTGGGAGCACTGGCGGTGCTGGGCAGACTGGGAGCTCTGGCGGCGCTGGGCAGACTGGGAACACTGGCGGCGCTGGGCAGACTGGGAGCACTGGCGGCGCTGGGCAGACTGGGAACACTGGCGGCGCTGGGCAGACTGGGAGCACTGGCGGAGCTGGGCAGACTGGCGGCACTGGCGGCGCTGGGCAGACGGGAGACTCCGGCAGCGCAGGAGAGGAGAAAGGCTCTGGCTGCGCTAAACAGGCGGGAGACTCCGACAGCGCAGGAGAGGAGAAAAGCGCTGGCTGCGCTGAACAGGCGAGGCGCACTGGAGGCCTGGTGCGTGGTGCTGGAACTGGTGGTACTGGATCGAGGACACGCACAGGAAGCCTGGTGCGGGGAGCTGCTACCGGAGGACTGGTGTGTGAAGGTGGTCTGGATAGACCGGACCGTGCAGGCGCACTGGAGCTCTTGAGCACCGAGCCTGCCCAAGCTTACCTGGCTCGATGCCCACTCTAGCCCGGCCAATAGGAAGGGCTGGTATGTGTCGCAGCTGGCTCTGCACCCGCACTGGAAACACCGTGCGCTGCATAGCATAACACGGTGCCTGCCCGGTCTCTCTAGCCCAACGGTGAGCACAGGGAGTTTGCGCAGGTCTCCTACCTGGCATAACCATACCCCCTTCTAGCCCCCCAATAATTTTTTTGGGCTGCTTTTCGGGTTTCCTTGCCAACCGTGTTCCCTCGTATCGTCGGCTCCTATCTCCGGCTGCCTCTGCTCTCCTTAGTGCCTCCACCTGTTCCCATGGGAGGCGATCTCTTCCGGCCAATATCTCCTCCCAAGTGTAACAACCTGTACCATCCAACACGTCTTCCCATGTCCATTCTCCGAATAATTCATCCACCTTTTGCTGCTCCAGCTGTCGCTGCCTGTTTATACCAGCGCCTCTCTGTTTTATCCGGTGTGTCTTTTCTTTGACTCCATTCGCCTATAGCCCTCTTCGCATTGCTGCAGCGAATCCCAGGCGGGCACCTGCACTCTCTCTGGGTCGGCCGCCCACCTGTCGATTTCTTCCCACGTCGTATAATCCATGCCTCTACCGTCCATAACGTCCTCCTTTAGCTCCTGCCAGTTTACACACTGCTCGGTCCGTGAGTGGTGGGTGATTCTGTAACGACGTTCGTCTGTTTAAAGAAGAGAGTCGGACCGAAATGCAGCATGTTGGTTACTCATGACTTTAATGAATGAAAAACGCGGTACATGAAATAACTGAAACTAAATACAATAACAACAGAACGGAACGTGAAACTAATTACAGCCTATCTGGTGACTACAACACAGAGACAGGTACAATCACCCACGAAATACAAAGCGAAACTCAGGCTGCCTAAATACGGTTCCCAATCAGAGACAACGATAAGCACCTGACTCTAATTGAGAATCGCCTCAGGCAGCCAAGCCTAACAACACCCCTAATCAGCCGCGATCCCAAATAATACAAACCCCAATACGAAACACAACATATAAACCCATGTCACACCCTGGCCTACCCAAACATATAACAAAAACACAAAATACAATGACCCGGGCGTGACACATACTGTCATGTTTTGTCATTTATTATCTTGTCTTGTCCCTGTGCTTCCCATTCTATTCGTTTCCCTCTGCTGGTCTTATTAGGTTCTTTCCCTCTTTCTATCCCTCTCTCTCCCCCTCCCTCTCTCACTCTCTCGCTCTCTCTTCTCTCTATCGTTCCGTTCCTGCTCCCAGCTGTTCCTATTCCCCTAATCATCATTTAGTCTTCCCACACCTGTTCCCGATCCTTTTCCCTGATTAGAGTCCCTATTTCACTCCTTGTTTCCCGTACCTGCCCTGTCGGTTCCTCATTTATAATTCACCGTGCTGTGTCTATGTTTTGCCCTGTCGTGTCGTGTTTCCCTCAGATGCTGCGTGGTGAGCAGGTGTCTGAGTCTGCTAGGTTCAAGTGCCTTCCCGAGGCAACCTGCAGTTCTCGATCAAGTCTCCAGTCTGTTCTTGTCTTTACGTGTAGTATTATGCTTTTTGTTTTGTAAAGTTTATTCTGGATTAAATACTCTGTTTTCGCCAAGTCGCTTTTGGGTCCTCATTCACCTGCATGACAGAAGGATCCGACCAAGGAATGGACCCAGCGACTACAGACGCTGTATAACACTGCCGTCGAGATCCAAGGAGCCATGCTCGGCAGACACGAGCAGGAATTGTCTGCTGCTCGCCATGCCGTGGAGAGCCTGGCCGCTCAGGTTTCCGACCTCTCTGGACAGTTCCAGAGTCTTCGTCTCGTGCCACCTGTTACTTCCTGGCCTGCCGAGCCTCCAGAACCTAGGGTTAATAACCCACCTTGCTACTCCGGGCAGCCCACTGAGTGCCGCTCCTTTCTCACCCAGTGTGAGATTGTGTTCTCTCTCCAACCCAACACATACTCTAGAGAGAGAGCTCGGGTTGCTTACGTCATTTCACTCCTTAGTCTGCCTAAGGCTGATAACTGTTAGGCCGGGCCCGAGAGTGGGGCACAGCTATCTGGGAGGCAAGGGCTGATTGTTCTAACAATTACCAGAACTTTAAAGAGGAGATGATTCGGGTTTTTGACCGTTCAGTTTTTGGTGGGGAGGCTTCTAGGGTCCTGGCTTCCCTATGCCAAGGTGATCGATCCATAACGGATTACTCTATAGAGTTTCGTACTCTTGCTGCCTCTAGTGACTGGAACGAGCCGGCGCTGCTCGCTCGTTTTCTGGAGGGACTCCACACAGTGGTCAAAGATGAGATTCTCTCTCGGGAGGTTCCTTCCAGTGTGGACTCTTTGATTGCTCTCGCCATCCGCATAGAACGACGGGTAGATCTTCGTCACCAGGCTCGTGGAAGAGAGCTCGCATCAACGGTGTTTCCCTGCTCCGCATCGCAACCATCTCCCTCCTCTGGCTCTGAGACTGAGCCCATGCAGCTGGGAGGGATTCGCATCTCGACTAAGGAGAGGGAACGGAGGATCACCAACCGCCTGTGCCTCTATTATGGATTTGATGGACATTTTGTTAATTCATGTCCAGTAAGAGGCCAGAGCCCATCAGTAAGCGGAGGGCTACTGGTGAGCGCTACTACTCAGGTCTCTTCATCTAGATCTTGTACTACTATGTCGGTCCATCTACGCTGGACCGGTTCGGGTGCTACATGCAGTGCCTTGATTGACTCTGGGGCTGAGGGTTGTTTCATGGACGAAGCATGGGTTCGGAAACATAACATTCCTTTCAGACAGTTAGACAAGCCTACGCCCATGTTTGCCTTAGATGGTAGTCATCTTCCCAGTATCAGATTTGAGACACTACCTTTAACTCTCACAGTATCTGGTAACCACAGTGAGACTATTTCTTTTTTGATTTTTCGTTCACCTTTCACACCTGTTGTTTTGGGTCATCCCTGGCTAGTATGTCATAATCCTTCTATTAATTGGTCTTGTAATTCTATCCTATCCTGGAACGTATCTTGTCATGTGAAGTGCTTAATGTCTGCCATCCCTCCCATTTCTTCTGTCCCCACTTCTCAGGAGGAACCTGGCGATTTGACAGGAGTGCCGGAGGAATATCATGATCTGCGCACGGTCTTCAGTCGGTCCCGAGCCAACTCCCTTCCTCCTCACCGGTCGTATGATTGTAGTATTGATCTCCTTCCGGGGACCACTCGGGGTAGACTATACTCTCTGTCGGCTCCCGAACGTAAGGCTCTCGAGGATTATTTATCTGTGTCTCTTGACGCCGGTACCATAGTGCCTTCTTCCTCTCCGGCCGGGGCGGGGTTCTTTTTTGTTAAGAAGAAGGACGGTACTCTGCGCCCCTGCGTGGATTATCGAGGGCTGAATGACATAACGGTTAAGAATCGTTATCCGCTTCCCCTTATGTCATCAGCCTTCGAGATTCTGCAGGGAGCCAGGTGCTTTACTAAGTTGGACCTTCGTAACGCTTACCATCTCGTGCGCATCAGAGAGGGGGACGAGTGGAAAACGGCGTTTAACACTCCGTTAGGGCATTTTGAGTACCGGGTTCTGCCGTTTGGTCTCGCCAATGCGCCAGCTGTTTTTCAGGCATTAGTTAATGATGTTCTGAGAGACATGCTGAACATCTTTGTTTTTGTCTATCTTGACGATATCCTGATTTTTTCACCGTCACTCGAGATTCATGTTCAGCACGTTCGACGTGTTCTACAGCGCCTTTTAGAGAATTGTCTCTACGTAAAGGCTGAGAAGTGCTCTTTTCATGTCTCCTCCGTTACTTTTCTCGGTTCCGTTATTTCCGCTGAAGGCATTCAGATGGATTCCGCTAAGGTCCAAGCTGTCAGTGATTGGCCCGTTCCAAGGTCACGTGTCGAGTTGCAGCGCTTTTTAGGTTTCGCTAATTTCTATCGGCGTTTCATTCGTAATTTCGGTCAAGTTGCTGCCCCTCTCACAGCTCTTACTTCTGTCAAGACGTGTTTTAAGTGGTCCGGTTCCGCCCAGGGCTTTTGATCTTCTAAAAAAACGTTTTACGTCCGCTCCTATCCTCGTTACTCCTGACGTCACTAGACAATTCATTGTCGAGGTTGACGCTTCAGAGGTAGGCGTGGGAGCCATTCTATCCCAGCGCTTCCAGTCTGACGATAAGGTTCATCCTTGCGCTTATTTTTCTCATCGCCTGTCGCCATCTGAGCGCAACTATGATGTGGGTAACCGTGAACTGCTCGCCATCCGCTTAGCCCTAGGCGAATGGCGACAGTGGTTGGAGGGGGCGACCGTTCCTTTTGTCGTTTGGACAGACCATAAGAACCTTGAGTACATCCGTTCTGCCAAACGACTTAATGCCCGTCAAGCTCGTTGGGCGTTGTTTTTCGCTCGTTTCGAGTTTGTGATTTCTTACCGTCCGGGTAGCAAGAACACCAAGCCTGATGCCTTATCCCGTCTGTTTAGTTCTTCTGTGGCTTCTACTGATCCCGAGGGGATTCTTCCTTATGGGCGTGTTGTCGGGTTGACAGTCTGGGGAATTGAAAGACAGGTTAAGCAAGCACTCACGCACACTGCGTCGCCGCGCGCTTGTCCTAGTAACCTCCTTTTCGTTCCTGTTTCCACTCGTCTGGCTGTTCTTCAGTGGGCTCACTCTGCCAAGTTAGCTGGTCATCCCGGTGTTCGAGGCATTCTTGCGTCTATTCGCCAGCGCTTTTGGTGGCCGACTCAGGAGCGTGACACGCGCCGTTTCGTGGCTGCTTGTTCGGACTGCGCGCAGACTAAGTCGGGTAACTCTCCTCCTGCCGGTCGTCTCAGACCGCTCCCATTCCTTCTCGACCATGGTCTCACATCGCCCTAGACTTCATTACCGGTCTGCCTTTGTCTGCGGGGAAGACTGTGATTCTTACGGTTGTCGATAGGTTCTCTAAGGCGGCACATTTCATTCCCCTCGCTAAACTTCCTTCCGCTAAGGAGACGGCACAAATCATTATCGAGAATGTGTTCAGAATTCATGGCCTCCGTTAGACGCCGTTAGACGCCGTTTCAGACAGAGGCCCGCAATTCACGTCACAGTTTTGGAGGGAGTTCTGTCGTTTGATTGGTGCGTCCGTCAGTCTCTCTTCCGGGTTTCATCCCCAGTCTAACGGTCAAGCAGAGAGGGCCAATCAGACGATTGGTCGCATACTACGCAGCCTTTCTTTCAGAAACCCTGCGTCTTGGGCAGAACAGCTCCCCTGGGCAGAATACGCTCACAACTCGCTTCCTTCGTCTGCTACCGGGTTATCTCCGTTTCAGAGTAGTCTGGGTTATCAGCCTCCTCTATTCTCTTCCCAGCTTGCCGAGTCCAGCGTTCCCTCCGCTCAAGCGTTTGTCCAACGTTGTGAGCGCACCTGGAGGAGGGTGAGGTCTGCACTTTGCCGCTACAGGGCACAGACTGTGAGAGCCGCCAATAAACGCAGGATTAAGAGTCCTAGGTATTGTGTCGGCCAGTGAGTGTGGCTTTCCACTCGCAACCTTCCGCTTACGACAGCTTCTCGTAAGTTGACTCCGCGGTTCATTGGTCCGTTCCGTGTCTCCCAGGTCGTCAATCCTTCGCTGTGCGAATATCTTCTTCCGCGACATCTTCGTCGCGTCCATCCTGTCTTCCATGTCTCCTGTGTTAAGCCCTTTCTTCGCACCCCGTTCGTCTTCCCTCCCCCTCCCGTCCTTGTCGAGAGCGCACCTATTTACAAGGTACATAAGATCATGGACATGCGTTCTCGGGGACGGGGTCACCAATACTTAGTGGATTGGGAGGGTTACGGTCCTGAGGAGAGGAGTTGGGTTCCATCTCGGGACGTGCTGGACCGTTCACTCATTGATGATTTCCTCCGTTGCCGCCAGGATTCCTCCTCGAGTGCGCCAGGAGGCGCTCGGTGAGTGGGGGTACTGTCATGTTTTGTCATTTATTATCTTGTCTTGTCCCTGTGCTTCCCATTCTATTCGTTTCCCTCTGCTGGTCTTATTAGGTTCTTTCCCTCTTTCTATCCCTCTCTCTCCCCTCCCTCTCTCACTCTCTCGCTCTCTCTTCTCTCTATCGTTCCGTTCCTGCTCCCAGCTGTTCCTATTCCCCTAATCATCATTTAGTCTTCCCACACCTGTTCCCGATCCTTTTCCCTGATTAGAGTCCCTATTTCACTCCTTGTTTCCCGTACCTGCCCTGTCGGTTCCTCATTTATAATTCACCGTGCTGTGTCTATGTTTTGCCCTGTCGTGTCGTGTTTCCCTCAGATGCTGCGTGGTGAGCAGGTGTCTGAGTCTGCTAGGTTCAAGTGCCTTCCCGAGGCAACCTGCAGTTCTCGATCAAGTCTCCAGTCTGTTCTTGTCTTTACGTGTAGTATTATGCTTTTTGTTTTGTAAAGTTTATTCTGGATTAAATACTCTGTTTTCGCCAAGTCGATTTTGGGTCCTCATTCACCTGCATGACACATACACCTAACGTATACAGTATATGTCAATCTAACCTGTGGGCTCATTAGAGCTGAGTAGTAGACTTGTGTTAAACGTTGATATGATTTGATCTATTTTGTAAGACCTAGAGTGCTATCACAGGGTTGTTCCACAAAACGAGTGCCTTTGACATTCCTTTGATATTTTAAGTAGAAAATGTGCAATAACATTGAATTTTAAAAGCCTGTATTATATTAAAATGAAGTGCCCTTTAATAATGACCACATGGATAATTCAACGAATCAGATTTTCTATATGAATTAAGTCTTGCTAAAGTTCCTCAAATTCTGCTTTTTAACATCCCTCTGTGACATTTAACCTACTTAACACTAACAAGTTTTCACCATCGTTGTAAAGCCATAGTTATCTTGTTGCTTTGACAGTCATTTCTGAAAATTAGTATTTATTTTTTACATGCTTAGTGATTCATTTTGAGGTCAACCATGCTACATGAACTGAACTCTCATTTTAAAAATGGTATAATAAATAAATATAATAAATATAAATATAATTCAAAAGAAACATCTTAATAGTCAAATCGGAGTGTAAAAGCAGGTGAGCTCTACTCTTTTTGACAATTTTCTGGTGTTTTGTGATGGAAAATTGAGCAGGTCGAGCATAACCCGCCAACCCTGTTAACCATAGATAGACAGGTTAGACATTTTTTATGTTTTTTTATGTGTGAAACTTGCATAAAATTGCCCCTCCCTGTTACACACAACAAACTTCAATTTCCCCTGTCACAAGGGGATTTATGGCTAATTTGAGATGAAATCGTCAACTCTAACACGGTCAACCCTGTTACGGTCAACCCTGTTTACGGTCAACCCTGTTTCAAATCAAATCAAATCAAATTTTATTTGTCACATACACATGGTTAGCAGATGTTAATGCGAGTGTAGCGAAATGCTTGTGCTTCTAGTTCCGACAATGCAGTGATAACCAACAAGTAATCTAACTAACAATTTCAAAACTACTGTCTTATACACAGTGTAAGGGGATAAGGAATATGTACATAAGGATATATGAATGAGTGATGGTACAGAGCAGCATACAGTAGATGGTATCGAGTACAGTATATACATATGAGATGAGTATGTAGACAAAGTAAACAAAGTGGCATAATTAAAGTGGCTAGTGATACATGTATTACATAAGGATGCAGTCGATGATGTAGAGTACAGTATATACATATGCATATGAGATGAATAATGTAGGGTAAGTAACATTATATAAGGTAGCATTGTTTAAAGTGGCTAGTGATATATTTACATAATTTCCCATCAATTCCCATTATTAAAGTGGCTGGAGTTGGGTCAGTGACAGTGTGTTGGCAGCAGCCACTCAATGTTAGTGGTGGCTGTTTAACAGTCTGATGGCCTTGAGATAGAAGCTGTTTTTCAGTCTCTCGGTCCCAGCTTTGATGCACCTGTACTGACCTCGCCTTCTGGATGATAGCGGGGTGAACAGGCAGTGGTTCGGGTGGTTGATGTCCTTGATGATCTTTATGGCCTTCCTGTAACATCGGGTGGTGTAGGTGTCCTGGAGGGCAGGTAGTTTGCCCCCGGTGATGCGTTGTGCAGACCTCACTACCCTCTGGAGAGCCTTACGGTTGAGGGCAGAGCAGTTGCCGTACCAGGCGGTGATACAGCCTGCCAGGATGCTCTCGATTGTGCATCTGTAGAAGTTGGTGAGTGCTTTTGGTGACAAGCCGAATTTCTTCAGCCTCCTGAGGTTGAAGAGGCGCTGCTGCGCCTTCTTCACGACGCTGTCAGTGTGAGTGGACCAATTCAGTTTGTCTGTGATGTGTATGCCGAGGAACTTAAAACTTGCTACCCTCTCCACTACTGTTCCATCGATGTGGATAGGGGGGTGTTCCCTCTGCTGTTTCCTGAAGTCCACAATCATCTCCTTAGTTTTGTTGACTTTGAGTGTGAGGTTATTTTCCTGACACCACACTCCGAGGGCCCTCACCTCCTCCCTGTAGGCCGTCTCGTCGTTGTTGGTAATCAAGCCTACCACTGTTGTGTCGTCCGCAAACTTGATGATTGAGTTGGAGGCGTGCGTGGCCATGCAGTCGTGGGTGAACAGGGAGTACAGGAGAGGGCTCAGAACGCACCCTTGTGGGGCCCCCGTGTTGAGGATCAGCGGGGAGGAGATGTTGTTGCCTACCCTCACCACCTGGGGGCGGCCCGTCAGGAAGTCCAGTACCCAGTTGCACAGGGCGGGGTCGAGACCCAGGGTCTCGAGCTTGATGACGAGCTTGGAGGGTACTATGGTGTTGAATGTTTACGGTCAACCCTGTTATGGTCAACCCTGTTACGGGCCAAACCCTGTTATGGTCAACCCTGTTACGGTCAACCCTGTTACTGTTTTATTTATTTGGCACTTGATAGGCTATAGTCATTTTTATTTAACCTTTTGTGACTAGGGGGCAGTATTTTCATTTTTGGAAAAATAACGTTCCCGTACTAAACGGGATATTTTGTTAGGACAAGATGCTAGAATATGCATATAATTGACAGCTTAGGATAGAAAAGACTCTAAAGTTTCCAAAACTATAAAAATATTGTCTGTGAGTATAACAGAACTGATATTGCAGGCGAAAGCCTGAGAAAAATCCAATCCGGAAGTGCCTCATGTTTTGAAAGCGCTGCGTTCCAATGCGTCCGTATTGAGCAGTGAATGGGCTATCAACCAGATTACTTTTGCTCTGTATTCCCCAAGGTGGCTACAGCATTGTGATGTAGTTTTAGGCATTTATGTTGAAGAATACCCGTAAGCGGCTACATTGCGCAACTGGTCACCTGATGGCTCCCAGAGTGATTCTCACGTAAAATACAGAGGTATCCATTATTCCAATCGGTCCTACTGAATAACCAATTGTCCCGGTGGATATATTATCGAATAGATATTTGAAAAACACCTTAAGGATTGATTATAAACAACGTTTGCCATGTTTCTGTCGATATTATGGATGGAGCTAATTTGGAATATTTTTCAGTGTTTTCGTGACAGCAATTTCCGGGGTGATTTCTCAGCCAAACGTGAAGAACAAACAGAGCGATTTTGCCTACAAAAATAATATTTTTGGAAAAAAGGAACATTGGCTATCTAACTGGGAGTCTCGTGAGTGAAAACATCCAAAGCTCATCAAAGGTAAACGATTTAATTTCATTGCTTTTCTGATTTCCGTGACCAAGTTTCCTGCTGCTAGCTGGACAAAATGCTATGCTAGGCTGGGGATGGGGATGGGGAGTCATTAGAGGCGGGAAAACTTCCCTCTTGAGACAGGAAAACGTATTTTTTATTTAACCTTGTGAAGGGAAAACTTTTTTTAAATTAAGTTGAGCATGTGCTCTTCATGACAGAATGTAAAATTAGGTGAAATCAAACGTTTTTCCCCACGAAATTTCACATCTCAAAAGGCACCAAATTGGTGGAATGACTACACTGATTTAAATAAGCTAAGTTTTATGTCTTCTTTCAATTCAGTCTGAAACTGGACAATGTACCTCCATTGAAAGGAGGGGAGGGCATTAAGGGAGGAGGCATATTTCTCAGACAGGATGCTACAAATGTCAAATATCATTAATCAGATCTACGGAAGAGATAAGTCACAGTTATTCATTATGGAACTGTAAATGAACACACTGCAGCTCTCTGAGAAACAGAGAGATCTGATGAAGCCAGGAAGATAATAAAATACAAAGGAGGGCTGGAGGAGGGTTAGCAGGAAGGGAAGTGTTTGGCATGAATGGGATGGATCAGCCGCTTGTTGCTCTCCACCTATCCCTCTCTCCCTGTCTCTCTCTTTCTCTCTCTCCCTTGCTCTCTCTGTCTGAGGTTTCTGCAGTGTAATGATTTGGCATGTGTCCATACCTCTCTGGGTTATCTTTGGACATACACGGCTGGATTTTGAGAGAATGTCTCTCTGTAGTGTTACGCAGCAAGCTGCTCTGAGGAGATTGTGGGTGGACTCTGACAGGTCCAAGTATACCGTGGCACCAGGCAGGGATGCCCAGGATACCCTATCAACGTCTGTGGAAAAAGGGTAACCCGGGACAGACTATGCATCATCTCTGCAAAACAGAGACTTTTCAGAGTTTGTCTGATACTTGTACAGCCCAACCCCTCCAAAGAATGGGATAGAGTGAGAGGGAAAACAGTGGCCCTGTTTAG
Organism: Oncorhynchus gorbuscha; assembly: GCF_021184085.1. Lineage (NCBI taxonomy): Eukaryota > Metazoa > Chordata > Actinopteri > Salmoniformes > Salmonidae > Oncorhynchus > Oncorhynchus gorbuscha. The sequence continues at coordinate 7,206,165 of NC_060174.1, read as the reverse complement.
ACTTGCAGCTATTGTATTCCGATCATTGAATTCTGATCACATCTGATCACATCAGTGAGTCTACACCTGGATGTGTTTATTTTAAATGTGGTGGAGGTGGAAGTCAAAGTGAAAGTCAGCCAGTAAAATATTACTTGAATAAAAGTCTAAAAGTATTTGGTTGTAAACAGGGGTGGAAAAAATATCCAATTGTCATACTTGAGTAAAAGTAAAAATACAGGGCCTCCCGGGTGGCGCAGTGGTTAAGGGCGCTGTACTGCAGCGCCAGCTGTGCCATCAGAGACTCTGGGTTTGCGTAACCGGCCGCGACCGGGAAGTACGTGGGGCGACGCACAATTGGCCTAGCATCGTCCGGGTTAGGGAGGGCTTGGCCGGTAGGGATGTCCTTGTCTCATCGCGCACCAGCGACTCCTGTGGCGGGCCGGGCGCAGTGCACATAGGGGACTTGCAGCAATGGGACAAGACCGTAACTACCAGGTGCACAGAGTTTCCTCCGACACATTGGTGCGGCTGGCTTCCGGGTTGGATGCGTTGTGTTAAGAAGCAGTGTGGCTTGGTTGGGTTGTGTATCAGAGGACGCATGACTTTCAACCTTCGCCTCTCCCGAGCCCGTATGGGCAACCTTGGTTAGCGTGCACTGCGCCCGGCCCGCCACAGGAGCTGTGATGAGACAAGATAGTAGCTACTAAAAACAATTGGATACCACGAAAAAGGGGAAAAATTCAAAGGGAAAAAAAAGTTTAAAATACTGTAATAGAAAATTACTCAAGTAAAAGTGAAAGTCAACCAGTAAAATACTACTTCAGAAAAGTATAAACGTATTTGGTTTAAAAAATACTTAAGTATCAAAAGTAAATGTAATTGCTAAAATATACGCACGCTCCAACATCATTTACAAACAAAGCATTTGTTAAGTGTGTCCAGAGGGTAGTTGAGATGATCAGGGATGTTCTCTTGATAATTGTGTGATTTGGACTTCCTGTCTTGCTAAGCATACAAAATTAAATGAGTACTTTTGGTGTCAGGGAAATTGTATTGAGTAAAAAGTACCTAATTTTCATTAGAAATGTATTGAAGTAAAAAGCAAAGCAGACGGCACCACGTTCTTGTTTTTAAAATGTATGGAAGCCAGGGACACACTCCAACACTCAGACATTATTTACAAAAGATTGGTAGTCAGGGAAAATTTATGGAGTAAAGAGTACAATATTGTCTTTAGAAATGTAGTGAGGTAAAAATAAAAGTTGTCAAAAATATAAATAGAGGGGGCCTCCTGAGTGGCAAGGGGTCTAAAGCAATGTGTTGCACATTTGGGCCAGGGTTGTCCGGGGGAGGGTTTGGACAGCCGGGATTTCCTTGTCCCATTGCGCTCTAGCAACTCCCTGTGGCGGGCAGGGCGCCTGCAAGCTGACTTCGGTCGCCAGCTAGACAGTGTTAACTCCACCACATTGGTGTGGCTGGCTTCTGAGTTAAGCGAGTAGTGTATCAAAAAGTTGTGCGACTTGGCAGGGTCGTGCTTCGGAGAATGCATGGCTCTCGACCTTTGCCTCTCCTGACTCCATGGGGGACTTGCAGCAATGGGACAAGACCGTAACTATCAATTGGGGGAAAGGGGAGGGGGGGTTACAAAACAAAAAAAATGAAACAGGTAAGTAAAGATACCCCAAAAAACGACTTAAGTAGTACTGTAATGTATATTTACTTAAGTACTTTACACCAATGTTTAAATGTGATTACTGTGTCCACAGTGTGTCTGGACTGCCAATTCCCTCTCTATATTAAAATGCCAGTAACCAGCTCCAATTGGTGACAAAGGGAAGAGATCAAGATGACACAACCGATGGCATTGGCAAACTACTGTATCTATCCACAAAGCTACCTAGCAAAAAGCTAAAGCGATTATAAATGGGTTAGCATTACCATTTATATGAATAAACATAAAAACATTTTCTAAATATTAGTTAGCTGGCTTGCAGTTTATGTAGCCAGCAAGTACTTTCCCTCACAGGCTAGGAAGGTATTTACACCAACTTTATTATGAAAAAATGCCTCTCGACCCCAAAAAAAGGTTTGGGGCAGAGTTTTGAGTTGCCTGATTGAATCAACACTATGTTGAGATTGGAGCGCAATGCGAGCTCATCCACTTTGGGACGGGGACAACCAGATCCAAACATTATCAGGATAACATGCGTACAAAAATGCATATTTTGCCCTTCCAGACCTGACATTTAAAAGAGAACTCTGTGTTCGGATGACTCAACTCGCATTATATCATGTTAGCATGTGGAAACAGTGCCAGGGAAACCAAAACAAAAGCATGGATTTCTGTCATACCTCGTCCATAGACTGCTTACAGGGTAAGGAAACCAACGTGTCATTTTGGCTGAACTATCCTTTTTTTAAAACTCTTATCAGATACAACTAGATAACTTCAGGTTTCTGTTCACAGAGAACAGAATAACATTATAACTTGTTCATTTTTAGGTCCTTTGTGCTGTCAACGCTTGACTGAGTCAAGTAGGTGAGTCTGTGAAATCGGAAGATTTAAGGGGCACAAATACTAAAAATGCCCTCAAATGACATTCTATGCCCTCAAATGACATTCTATGCCCTCAAATGACATTCTATGCCCTCAAATGACATTCTATGCCCTCAAATGACATTCTATGCCCTCAAATGACATTCTAATCCATACTTAATGTATGTGGGGTTTTTTCTGAGTCAAGAGATTTTCCGATTACCTCTGGGCAGGGCACCTGTGTTAAATTTAGATGATGAATAGACAAGGAAAGCTTTGATTAGCTTGCCCAAACAGAAGTGTGATAATTGACTGCACAATGTTTACTCACCTTCGGAAATGAAAACACCCGGAGAGCTTCTTCCAACCTGAGACAAAGGAACGTAGTGTTAGTATAATTCTCTTTATGATGTCTCATTCTTATAGGGACCATCACACATATATGTTAATTTAGCATTAAATACATCCTGACAACCAGTTCCCTAATTCATTATCAGCACATGCCTTCACACATGAAGAGAAACGCCAAGCATTGGACCTTGAGTTCATCTCATTGTGTGGTGCATTATGGGTGATAGACAATGAATGGGTGCCTGCCTATAAATATATGGGCATTTGGATTGACAAAGATTTAATGTCAAAAATTAAAATTCAAAAACATGCAGATGAGCTAGTCAAAAAGCTAACATTTAACATGGGCTTCTTTTTCACATAGCCCCCTTTACTCAGTAGTTTGTTGAAGCACCTTTGGCAGAAACAGACCTTGTCTCTCTCTAAAGTCAAAAGTTTGGACACACATACTCATTCAATACTTTTTCTTTGTTTTAACTATTTTCTACATTGTATAATAATAGTGAAGACAGCAAAACTATGACCAAAAAAGTGTTAAACAAATCAAAGTATATTTTATGTCGGAGAATCTTCAAAGTAGCCACCCTTTGCCTTGATGACAGCTTTGCACACTCTTGGCATTCTCTCAATGAACTTCATGAGGAATACTTTTCCAACAGCACGTATGCTGACCACTTGTTGGCTGCTTTTCCTTCACTCTGCATGCCAACTCATCCTAAACCATCTCAATTGGGTTGAGGTCGGGTGATTGTGGAGGCCAGGTCATCTGATGCAGCACTCCATCACTGCTTTTCTGGGTAAAATAGCCCTTACACAGCCTGGAGGTGTGTTGGGTCATTGTCCTGTTGAAAAACAAATGCTAGTCCCACTAAGCGAAACCAGATTGTATGGCGTATGGCTGCAGAATGCTATGGTAGCCATTCTGGTTATGTGTGCCTTGAATTCTAAATAAATCACAGACAGTGTCACCAGCAAAGCACCCCCACACCATCCCACCTCCTCCATGCTTCACGGTGGGAACCACTTAGCCTGTGGTTCACTCCAGACCTGACTGCCCTTGACCAACAAAAAAACATCCTGTGGTGTACTGCATTAGCACGGAATAGCTCCCGCAATATGCAACTTTTCAGGGAGGTTAGGAACCAATATACACAGGCAGTTAGCAAAGCAAAGGCTAGCTTTTTCAAACAGAAAACAGAAATGTGCATCCTGCAGCACAAACTCCAAAAAGTTCTGGGACACTGTAAAGTCCATGGAGAATAAGAGCACCTCCTCCCAGCTGCCCACTGCATTAAGGCTAGGAAACACTGTCACCACCGATAAATCCACGATAATTGAGAATTTAAATAAGGATTTATCTACGTCTGGCCATGCTTTCCACCTGGCCACCCCTGCCCTGGTCAACAGCCCTGCACCCCCCACAGGAACTTGCCCAAGCCCCATTTCTCCTTCACCCAAATCCAGATAACTGATGTTCTGAAAGAGATGCAAAATCTGGACACCTACAAATCAGCAGGGCTAGATAATCTGGAGCTTATCTTTCTAAAATGATCAGCCGAAATTGTTGCAACCCCTATTACTAGCCTGTTCAACCTCTCTGTCATATCGTCTGAGATCCCCAAAGATTGGAAAGCTGCCGCGGTCATCCCCCTCTTCAAAGGGGGAGACACTCTAGACCCAAACTGCAACAGACCTATATCTATCCTACCCTGTCTTTCTAAGGTCTTCGAAAGCCAAGTCAACAAATAGATGACCGACCATTTCGAATCCCACCGTACCTTCTCCGCTATGCAATCTGGTTTCCAAGCTGTCATAGATGCACCTCAGCCCCACGTTCAAGTTCCTAAATGATATCATAACCTCCATCGATAAGAGACAACACTGTGCAGCTGTATTCATAGACCTGGCCACGGCTTTCGACTCTGTCAATCACCAAATTCTTATCGACAGCTTTGGCTTCTCAAATGACTGCCTCGCCTGGTTCAACAACTACTTCTCAGATGGAGTTCAGTGTGTAAAATCGGAGGGCCTGTTGTCCGGACCTCTGGCAGTCTCTATGGGGGTGCCACAGGGTTCAATTCTCAGATTGACTCTTTTCTCTGTACACATCAATGATTTCGTTCTTGCTGCTGGTGATCCTCTGATCCACCTCTATGCAGACGATACCATTCTGTATACTTCTGGCTCTTCTTTGGACACTGTGTTAACTAACATCCAGACGAGCTTCAACGCCATACAACTCTCCATCTGTGGCCTCCAACTGCTCTTAAATGAAAGTAAAACTAAATGCATGCTCTTCAGCCGATTGCGACCAGCAGTTGCCTGCCCGTCCAGCATCACTATTCTGGACGGTTCTGACTTAGAATATGTGGACATCTACAGATACCTAGGTGTCTGGTTAGACTGTAAACTCTCCTTCTAGAATCACATTAAGCATCTCCAATCCAAAATTAAATCTAGAATCGGCTTTCTATTTCGCAACAAACAACCTTCACTCATGTTGCCAAACGTACCCTCGTAAAACTGACTATCCTACCAATCCTTGAATTCGGCAATGTCATTTATAAAATAGCCTCCGACACTCTACTCAGCAAATAGTATGTAGTCTATCACAGTGCCATCCGTTTTGTCACCAAAGCCCCATATACTACCCACCACTACAACCTGTATGTTCTCGTTTGCTGGCCCTCGCTTCATATTCGTCGCCAAACCCACTGGCTCCAGGTCATCTAAGTCTTTTCTAGGTAAAGCCGTGTCTTATCTCAGCTCACTGGTCACCATAGCAGCACCCATCTGTAGCACGCGCACCAGCAGGTATATTTCACTGGTCACCCCAAAGCCAATTCCTCCTTTGGCCGCTTTTCCTTCCAGTTCTCTGCTGCCAACGACTGGAACGAATTGCAAAAATCACAGAAGCTGGAGACTCATATCTACCTCATCTGTAAATATCAAATCCAACTACCTCATCTCCATTCTGTTATTTATTTATTTTGCTCCTTTGCACCCCGGCATATCTACTTGCACATTCATATTCTGCACATCTATCAATCCAGTGTTTAATTTCTAAATTGTCATTATTTCACTACTATTTATTGCCTTTCCTCCCTTATCTTACCTCATTTGCACACATCGTATATAGACTTTTTTATATTGTGTTATTGACTGCATGTTTGTTTACTCCATGTGTAACTCTGTGTTGTTATTGTTTGTGTCGCACTGCTTGCTTTATCTTGGCCAGGTCGCAGTTGTAAATGAGAACTTGTTCTCAACTGGCCTACCTGGTTAAATAAAGGTGAAATAAAAGCATAAAATAAAACATGCGAAGATCATCTGTTCACCTACTCTGCTTCTCACAAAGACATGATGGTTGGAACCAAAAATGTCACATTTTGATTCATCAGATGAAAGAACAGATTTCCACCGATCTAATGTTCATTGCTCGTGTTTCTAGGGCCAAACAAGTCTCTTCTTCTTATTAGTGTCCTTTAGTAGTGATTTCTTAGCATCAATTCGATCATGAAAGCCTGGTTTATGCAGTCTCTTCTGAACAGTTGATATTGAGGTGTTTCTGTTACTTGAAGTCTGTAAAGCATTTATTTGGGCTGCAATCTGAGGTGCAGTTAACTCTAATGAAATTATCCTCTGCAGCAGAAGGAACTCTAGGTCTTCCTTTCCTGTGGTGATCCTCATGAGATCCAGTTCAGCATAGCGCTTGATGGTTTTTTGCGACAGCACTTGAAGAGACTTTCAAAGTTCTTGAAATTTTCCGTATTGACTGACTGTCATGTCTTAAAGTAATGATGGACTGTCACTTCTCTTTGCTTATTTGAGCTGTTATTGCCATAATATGGACTTGGTCTTTTACCAGATAGGGTTATCTTATAAGGGCAGAAGGCGAGACCCAGATGCAGACACAGGAGGCAGATGGTTAGAGTTCAAGATGTTTATTAATAATCAATGTCACATTCTGACTTTAGTTCTTTTGTTATGTCTTTGTTTTAGTATGGTCAGGGCGTGAGTTGGGTGGGTTGTCTATGTTCCTTTTTCTTTGTGGTGTTTTTGTGTTTGGCCTGGTATGGTTCTCAATCAGAGGCAGGTGTCGTTAGTGTCATGCAGGTGAAAGAGGACCCAAAAGCGACTTGGCGAAAACAGAGTCTTTAATCCAGTAAAGTAAATACAATCAAAAAAACACAACTTTCACTCGAAATGACGAGGACAAACTGGAGACTCGATCTTGAACAGCAGGTGAACAGCAGGTTGCCTCGGGAAGGCACTTGAACCAGACAGACTCAGACACCTGCTCACCACGCAGCATCTGAGGAAAACACGACACGACAGGGCGATACACAAACACAGCACGGTGAATTCTAAACAAGGAACCGACAGGGCAGAAACGAATAACAAGGAGAGAAATAGGGACTCTAATCAGGGAAAAGGATCGGGAACAGGTGTGGGAAGACTAAATGATGATTAGGGGAATAGGAACAGCTGGGAGCAGGAACGGAACGATAGAGAGAAGAGAGAGCGAGAGAGTGAGAGAGGGAGGGGGAGAGAGAGGGATAGAAAGAGGGAAAGAACCTAATAAGACCAGCAGAGGGAAACGAATAGAATGGGAAGCACAGGGACAAGACAAGATAATAAATGACAAAACATGACAGTTAGTTGTCTCTGATTGAGAATCATACTTACGTAGCCTTTTCCCACCTGTGTGGTGTGGGTGATTGTTTTCTGTCTATGTGTATGTCACCAGACAGGACTGTTTCGTTTCATTCTCTTAGTTTTTTTTGTTTTAGTGTTCTGAGTGTAATAATTATCACCATGAACACGTACCACGCTGCGCATTGATCCTCTGATCCTTCCTACTACTACTCCTCCTCAGAAGAAGAGGAAGACGAGCATTACATAATCACCCACCAAACAGCGTGGTAACGGGCAGCGGCAGAAATCTCAAGACTCCCGGACATGGGAGGAGATTCTGGAGGTAGGAGACCTGCGCCAACTCCCCGTGCTTACTGTAGAGAGAGGTGGACTGGGCAGGCACCGTGTTATGCCGTGAGGCGCATGGTATCCCCGGTGCGCAGGCATAGCCCGGTGCGTTACATCGCAGTGCCTCGTATCGGCCAGGCTAGAGTGGGCATCGAGCCAGGTGCCATGAAGCCGGCTCAGCGCATCTGGTCTCCAGTGAGTCTCCTCAGGCCGGGGTACATGGCACCAGCCCTACGCACGGTGTCCCCTGTGCGCCAGCACAGCCCAGTGTGGTCTGTTCCACCCCGCCGAACTGGCCGGGCTATGGGGAGTATCCAGCCGGGTAGGGTTGTGCAGGCTCGGTGCTCGAGACCTCCAGTGCGCCTCCACGGTCCGGTCTATTCGGTGCCTCCTCCAAGCATCAGGCCTCCGGTGGCAGCCCCCCGCACCAGGATGTCTCTCCGTCTCCTCCCTACAGGTGCTCCCATCTGTCCTGACCTGCCAGAGTCTCCCATCTGTCCTGAGCTGCCAGAGTCTCCCGTCTGTCCTGAGCTGCCAGAGTCTACCTCCTGTTAGTCTGGAGCTGCCAGAGTCTCCCTCCTGTCACTCCGGCGCCTCCAGAGCCGCCCTTCACTCCGGCGCTGCCAGAGTCTCCCATCTATTCGAGGCCCGCTGCAAGGGTCCACAGTCCGAGGTCGGCGGTGAGGGTCGCCGCACCAATGGCGCCACTTAAGTGGGCCAAGACTATGGTGGAGTAGGGTCCACGTCCCACGCCAGGGCCGCCACCACGGACAGATGCCCACCCAGACCCTCCCCTATGGGGTTAGATTTTGCGGCAAGGGTCCGCACCATTGGGGGAGGGGGGGGGGGGAGGGGGGTACTGTCACGTCCTGACCTTAGTTATGTCTCTGTTTTAGTTTGGTCTGGGCTTGAGTTGGGGTGGGCATTCTATGTTTTGTTCTAGGTTTTGTATTTCTGTGTTTGGCCTGGTATGGTTCCCAATCAGAGGCAGCTGTCGATCGTTGTCTCTGATTGAGAACCATACTTAGGTATCCTGTTTTCCCACTATGATTTGTGGGTAGTTATTTTCTGTTTAGTGTGTTGCACCTGACAGAGCTGTTCCGGTTGTGCCTTTTGTTACTTTGTTATCTAGTGTTCAGTTATATTTAATAAAATGCCGAACAAGTACCACGCTGCACTTTGGTCCTCACCTTCTTCCACCAACGACAATCGTTACAAAATGTACTTTTAACAAGGCCCACTTGTTAATTGAAATGCATTCCAGTTGACTACCTCATGAAGCTGGTTGAGAGAACACCAAGAGTGTGCCAAACTGTAATCAAGCAAAAGGGTGTGACTTTGAAGAATCTCAAATGTAAAATATATTTGGACTTGTTTAACACTTTTTTGGTTACTACATGATTCCATATGTGTTATTTCATAGTTTTGATGTCTTCACTATTATTATACAGGGTAGCCTAGTGGTTAGAGCGTTGGACTAGTAACAGAAAGGTTGCAAGTTCAAATCCCCAAGCTGACAAGGTACAAAATCTGTCGTTCTGCCCCTGAACAGGCAGTTAACCCACTGTTCCTAGGCCATCATTGAAAATAAGAATTTGTTCTTAACTGACTTGCCTAGTTAAATAAAGGTAAAATATATGTACAAAATAGTAAAAATAAAGAGAAACCCATGAAGGTGTGTAGGTAGTTACATGTACCAGTATGGATACACATTGTTACATAGTATGTACTAGTGATCTAAAATAATCATTCTAAAATAAAAGGAGATTATAATTTGAGTTGCTTTCAATTACATACTTTTGAATAATCCCAGACATTTTATTTGACTGAGGATACATTTAATCTCAGCCTTCACAGTTTAAACATGACTGTATAAAAGAGACAGGAAGTGAGTATGACAGAATACTTAGTTTTAAGGGTTTAGTGTACAGGAAGCCAGTCAGTCATAGTGACATTGCCCTCTAATCTGCCCCTCCCGGCCCTCCCTCTACTTGATAACTAGCAGTCACACCTTCCACTTCTTTTGTGTTCCAAATCAGAGTCACACCACTCCCTGTGGAAAAGGACCACCTTATCAAGTCAGGTCAAGTGTAAGCACTCACTTTGCTTGAGTGCTTACGGGACGCCGACCATGTGTCACTTCCCTCCAACTTTACATGTAGCATCCAGTTAGCATGTAGCATCCAGTTAGCATGTAGCATCCAGTTAGCATGTAGCATCCAGTTAGCATGTAGCATCCAGATAGGCTACAGCCACACACAGACACGTAAACATGGATCATAATCATATACTTTATGCATTCTTCTGTTGTCTGTTTTCATCCATCTGAAGTTCAATTCAAGTAAACCTTTTTTGGACGAGTCGCATAAATAAAATGATTGATTTAATGTGCGTTTTTTGACGGAAAATCTTCTCCATTGACCCCCATTGATAAACCATTGTCGTTTCCTGACAAAAATATATGGGTGGCTGTACCCTTGGAAAGGAAAAATAGCATTTAGCAGAATCTCTCACCGACTTTGCTCCATGGAGATTGGAAAATATCTGATTCTAATATGATCCTAATCAACATGATCTAATCCAGGATCCAACCACATCTCGCTAAAGTCATTCACTTTTGAACTTCCTCAAAGTCGTTGCAAGTAACCTGTTCCACATGTTCCACTGGGGCTCTGGTCAGATTCACCAGTTTACTACACAGACGGCTGGTCTCATTTGAGGCTGCTCTGAATAACAGTAACAGACCCCCCCCCCCACACTGTGGTGGTGGTGGGAGCAATACACAGAGCAACACTAAACATAATTGGAGTTGATCACGGGACTTTGTAGCAGATTAACACAGAGTGTGCACTGTCTAAAGTCCAGGGAGGGCGACAGCTGCATGTCAGGAGGTACAAAAACAGGTAGGAAACAGAGACGATGCAAAGCAGAGGAAAATAAGAAGGTTTTCATGTCGCCAGGTGGGACCAGGGACCACCTTGAAATGAACTACGGTTTTCATGTCGCCAGGCGGGGACCATAGTCTGTTTCAAGTTATCCCTGGTCCCGCCTTGTGACATGTAAATGGCCTAGCTCAGTGGAAATAAACAGTTTGGATCATTAAGGGATTGCTTTATGTAACCTTTGTTTATCCAGATATCGGGATGCCTACTCGACGTGGGAGAGAACTTGTTTGACTGACGGCTGTATGGAACCAAATGAGGCCTTGGGGATACAGTGCACGCACACCACGGGCCAGCTGTCTGTTTGCAGGCCGCACATTGAACTGCAAGACAGCCCTCGTGTACTTTGATGGTTTGAAGAAAGAATACATTTTGAATTTGCAAAAAAAAACAAAGTGAACAGATGGACAGAATGTTTCATTATTTGCACGGTTGGTGTTTTAGCCATTTTTCACACGGGCCTGCTGTCTGTTTGCAGGCCGCACATTGTGTTGTAGTGTTTTAGCCATTTTCACCCGTCACCACGGGCCTGCTGTCTGTTTGCAGGCCGCACATTGTGTTGTAGTGTTTTAGTCACCACGGGCCCATTGTGTTGTTTAGCCATTTTCACCACGGGCCTGCTGTCTGTTTCAGGCCGCACACGTGGCCTGCTGTCTGTTTGCAGGCCGCACATTGTGTTGTAGTGTTTTAGCCATTTTCACCCGTCACCACGGGCCTGCTGTCTGTTTGCAGGCCGCACATTGTGTTGTAGTGTTTTAGCCATTTTCACCCGTCACCACGGGCCTGCTGTCTGTTTGCAGGCCGCACATTGTGTTGTAGTGTTTTAGCCATTTTCACCCGTCACCACGGGCCTGCTGTCTGTTTGCAGGCCGCACATTGTGTTGTAGTGTTTTAGCCATTTTCACCCGTCACCACGGGCCTGCTGTCTGTTTGCAGGCCGCACATTGTGTTGTGGTGTTTTAGCCATTTTCACCCGTCACCACGGGCCTGCTGTCTGTTTGCAGGCCGCACATTGTGTTGTAGTGTTTTAGCCATTTTCACCCGTCACCACGGGCCTGCTGTCTGTTTGCAGGCCGCACATTGTGTTGTAGTGTTTTAGCCATTTTCACCCGTCACCACGGGCCTGCTGTCTGTTTGCAGGCCGCACATTGTGTTGTAGTGTTTTAGCCATTTTCACCCGTCACCACGGGCCTGCTGTCTGTTTGCAGGCCGCACATTGTGTTGTGGTGTTTTAGCCATTTTCACGGGCCCTGTCTGTTTCACATTGTGTTGTGGTGTTTTAGCCACAGTTTGAAGGTGTAAAAAATAATTGAGTGTTCACTTTTCTACAGGGAACAACGTGTTTTTCACGCAGGCTTGTGACTCTGAATTTAGTTTTTTTTTTTGGTATGATGTATAAATGACATATTTAAATATTTAAAAACATTCAATCAAACATCTAATAGTTGACCAATAAATCATGTCGATAAAAACGATTTATTATTTTCATACAATATGTCCATGTGACAAACTGCACCAAATTCAAATCAAATCGGTTCAAATGTGATTTGTCACATGAGCCGAATACATCAGGTGTAGAACTTACAGTGAAACGCTGACTTACGAGCCCTTAACCAACAATGCAGTTTTAAGAAAAAATAAGTGTTAATAAACGTATTTACTAAACAAAACTAATGTAAACAATAAAAAATAAAAAATAAATAGAAAATAAAATAGAAAAATAACAAATAATTAAATGAGCAACGATAAAATAACAGTAACGAGGCTATGTACAGGGGTCACTGGTACAGAGTCAATGTGTGGGGGCACCGGTTAATCCAGGTAATTGAGGTAATATGTACATGTAGGTAAAGGTAAAGTGACTATGCATAGATAATAAACAGAGTAGCAGCAGTGTAAAAATAGGGTAGGGGGGGGGCAATACAAATAGTGTGGGTAGCCATTTGGTTAGCTGTTCGGGAGTCGTATGTCTTGACGGTAGAAGCTTTCTGAACCTGGACGTACCGCTTGGCGATTCGCTGATGAAACACACGTTCATAATTACACTTCTACCATCTGGGTGGGATCTTTTGTGGCTTAGACCATGCAGTAGTCACACCGGTAGTCGCATTGTGATTAGTGACACTGTAGCTAGATGATTAAAACCTGATTCACTTCCATCTCTGTGATACTCGTGTGGTGACTACTGTAACAGTCTGTGTCATGTTAGGGTGGTGGAAGACATCGTCTGGTTCCAAAATTAGTCCAATATTTGTAAGAAATACTTTCCTACACGTTCGCCATCGATGTTCCTTTTCCTGTTGTTCCACTATGAGATCATTTCCCAGTTCGGTTGTGGGTTTTACCAAGCAAGGCGGTAACAGTGCCATCCATTTCCTCTCCTCAGTTAACATTGAGTCAATATGGACGAATGCAGGTTGATTGGTGAAGGTGGATGTCCCCAAATGTTCACAAGATTATTATGGGATTACAACAATGTGCAACCAACTGGCAAATTCAAAATAAGTGGGGTCAATGGGGGAAGTTTTGAAACAGCATGGTAGCCTAGTGGTTAGAGCATTGGACTAGTAACCGCAAGGTTGCGAGTTCAAACCCCCGAGCTGACAAGGTACAAATCTGTTGTTCTGCCCCTGAACAGGCAGTTAACCCACTGTTCCCAGGCTGTCATTGTAAATAAGAATGTGTTCTTAACTGACTTGCCTGGTTAAATAAAGGTTAAAAAATAAATAAAAAAGGTTCTCATGCTTTCGCAAGCATCTAAGTGCACTTTAAAATAAATCATCTCCACGTTTACATGAAGTCCTTGGTGGCTTCGTGGTACTTTTCTGCTATTGAGTGAAGCTAAACGTTCCTAAACATCATTTCTTGCAAACAAATGGAGAGGGTTAGGATTTTTTTTAAGTAATTAAGTCCTAGTAACTGACTAGAAACAAACCGCTAGGAAGGAAGTATCCCTTTACGACTGCTCAAGAGCTCTTTTTCCTCAATCCAAACGTATCTTTTCAACACGCCACCGCAATGTGCTAAGCAGGCTCAGCTGGTGAAAGTTTGTTTTGAAGATCTTTCCTCTGATTGGTTTGGTTGACTCAGTCCGACTCGACCGGGCCACTGATTCCCTCATTGCATTTGTTTAATTTTGTTTTCATGGAAAGTGTTAGTGACAAAAACCTTCCACTCAAACCCATTGAAGAACAAGCCGGGGTTTTTTTTTTTCTTCAAAGACGCGATGGTGTCACCTTTTTTGGGGTTTAATAAACAATGTTGGTTTAGCCTGTGTGAAGGTCTGTTTCTGCTTTAGTTCATTTTCCGTTGTGTTGAATGCAGACATTTAGTGAATAATACTGGTAACTTTGGACAAAAAAAAGGATGACATAGAAAGAAATGGCACAGCAAAATTCTTGAACCGCAGTGTGCAGATTACAATGCCTTTTTAATGTGCATCTCTGGCATGTTAAGGTCTTCTTACTGATCCTGTTCAGATTGCTGTTTATACATTACCTAAACTAATAGTGTATCCTAAAAGACAAAGCCTTTTATTTGATGCCAATTTGCGCTAGTCAGACGCCTAAGGCCTTTTTCCCAACTCGAGGCAGCCTGTTGGGTTTCCACCCTTTATTTAGCCCAAACCATCGTCTCCACCCAGAACAAATACCTCAGATGACTTCTCAAAACAGATCTCACAGGATGAGCCCAGGTCTCCTAGGGTTCCCTACCCTTAATAACCACAGGTCTCCTAGGGTTCCCTACCGTATAGGCTGAAAGGCCCAGCGATTCTACAGTTAATAGCTCTCTCTCAACATCTTATAAATCAAGTGTTTCAGAAGATCAAAACAACTGTCCTCGCCAAGTGTTTTCTGTGAGATGTGTGGCTTGTCAGTTACTGCAAACAAACACCATTGGAAAATTGAAAATGACACAAGCCCTAAAAACGTATAAAGAGTTTTGGGATGTTTTCCTCAAACGCCCCTGCAACAACAACAAATGCAGAAAACACAAATACTATTATTATTGTTTTATACTAATAGAATTTCTCAGAGAAATATATTTTGTTTAATAACAGGTACAAAAAAAAATACTAAGTGTCAAAATTAATGGCACCCCTTTTTTCAATACAACGTGCACACTCCCCTTTTGCGAGGATAACGGCACTTAGCCATTTTTCTCACATATTTTATGAGCTTGAAGAACACATTGGGAGGGATCTTAGACCATTCCTCCATACAAAATATTTCCAGATTCTAGATATCCTTTCACCATCTTCAAATCAAATCAAAGGTTTTCAATGGGGTTCTAGTCCGGACACTGAGATGGCCATTGCAAAAACGTTGATTTTGATTTGTGCTTGGGGGTTATTGCAACCAGCACTTTGGTAGAGTTCATGATGTCATTGACCTTAGCAAAGGGCCCGAGGGCCTGGTGGAAGCAAAACAACCCCATAACATCACAAGATCAACCATCATATTTTACAGTATGAGTATGAGGTTCTTTTCTACACATGCATCCATTTATTTGAGGTCAAACCCACCACTGATTTGCGTGGAAAAAGAGCTTTATTTTCATGTCACCTGACCATAGAACCGTGTTCCAATCCAAGTGCCAAAAAAACATTCAGAAAACTCCTGGTGTTTACTACATCTGTTTTTATGATGACCCTTCCCTTAGCCTATTGGCATGTGTAATTCTAATTGCAGATTTAGAGACTCGGTGAACCCCCAAGATGCGACCAAGTTCTGAAATTCTCCAACTGTGGCTCTTGGAATTTTCTTTGCTGCCCGAACCATTTTCCTCACTATGGGGACATGGGTCCTCTACCAGGCACGTTTCAGTGGTTTTAATTGTTGCCCTAATAATGGTAAGTGTTATATATATATATATTTTTTTTAAATCAGTTGTTGTTTTGTACACATTGCCTTATTTATGAGAGCCAACAACCATTTGTCGCTTTTCATTTGTGAGTTCTTTGCCTTTCCCTATGGGGATGGATGACAATGGGATTTTACATGCAAGAAGCCATGAAAGGTCACAATACACTTCATTAAACTGAGATAAACTCAAAGTAGAAAGGTAACGCAGGTGTTATTTGATTATATTTCTAAGAATCTTTAGGGTATGAAATAATATCATTTTCAAAAAATGTTGATCATACAATATAGCCATTTTTTTGCTAATCTTTATCAAGGATACAAATCATTTTGGATGTGTCTGTATCTGTTTAGAGCTAGATATATGAGCTCTACCGGGTGATAAGGGGGGAGATCGGTAGTGTTTGAGCAGCTTTGACACTGAACTATGATGACTGTGCAGAAACGAAGAGGCCTTGAGGAGCCGTCAGTCGGAGGCCAGGCAGGGGGAGGTGTGGAAGATCCCCTGGGAGGATAGGGCTGGGCAGGAGAGAACAGGGCGAAGACAGCAGGAGCCCTGGAGAAAATGGCCCGCCGCCAAAGAACACTTTGGTGGACCAGCGACTGACACAGCGACGGGCTGCCAGGCCACACAGATTCTCTTTGGTTTAGGGATTAGTGCCTTCTACAGGAGCCAGCCGCGTGATCTCACTCACACAGATCAGGATGTGAAGATCACAACCTCGCTAAACACTCATGCTCACTGCTAGCAGTCATGAAGCTCTATATTGACAGGTAGGGTAAATAGATTGATTAAATGCTTTATGTAAGTGCAGAGTTAATCTTTTGGCTTCTGGTAAAGGCGCTAGCTGATGTCTGACTGACAGCTTTGATGTCTTCATGTGTTTTAGGAATGGTTTCTGCAAATGTAACCCAATTTGAAACAACACAAACTCTGCCTGTCAACGTGTTTATCAGGACAGTAACCCATTTCCACTATTTCAAGAGGGTTATCAACAGACGCTCTTGGACTGTAGTTTGAATCTAAGAGCTAATTGCAATATCACTGTAGACACAATGTAACACTGTTAAATGTGGCACTTTTTAATCCGATAGACTAGCACCCTGTTCAGAAGGTGTACTTGTACATCAAGCTTCCTCACGCTACGGTAAGAGGACTTAGGCTCTATGGGCCATTCTGTCTCGGACAAGGCCAATTACTTATAAGAGCATAAAAGCACCACTAGCTTGAGGTCCCAGACTTAACTAAGTAGGATTAATCATGTTACTCAAACGGAGTAAAGTAACATTACTCTGAATATTGTCTTTGTAGATCCATCGTTTTTTCTTAATAAGTTTGATATTATTATGATGCATCACTTTGTCCTGATTCAACCCTAAATAACTAAGCAATGTTCTATCCAAGAGCATCGTTCTTTAACCATCTGTCATACGATTATTCAACAGTCACTCCACTTAACAAATGATTAAAAGTTCTTCCACAACAATGTTTCCATAGTAACAATAAACATTTGCCCACATATATGTTTGACTGAATCAAAACCCTAATTTAGGAAACTCTGTATTGTAAACATGACCTTTTACATAAATGATTGACATCAATGACAATGACATGAGCGTTAAATGAACTGCCAAAAAACACATCCTGCAGATCCAAATGAGTTGTCTTTGGCCTGTGTGCAAAATAACATTTTACATAACATATATTTATTTTTTAATTAATTACTTCTTTCACAATACATGTACAGCGGTGTATGGACACCCCTTCAAATGAGTGGCTTCGGCTATTTCAACCACACCCGTTGCTGACAGGTGTATAAAATTGAGCACACAGCCATGCAATCTCCATAGACAAACATTGGCAGTAGAATGGCCTTACTGAAGAGCTCAGTGACTTTCAACGTGGCACCGTCAGAGGATGCAACCTTTCCATCAAGTCAGTTCGTCAAATTTCTGCCCTGCTAAAGCTTCCCCGGTCAACTGTAAGTGCTGTTATTGTGAAGTGGAAACACCTAGGAGCAACAACGGCCTAGCCGCGAAGTGGTAGACCACACAAGCTCACAGAGCGGGACCGTTGAGTGAAGAAGCGCGTTGCACGTAAAACAATCTCCTGTCCTCAGTTGCAACACTCACTAATGAGTTCCAAACTGCCTCTGGATGCAACGTCAGCACAAAAAACTGTTTGTCGGGAGCTTCATGTAATGGGTTTCCATGGCCGAGCATCCACACACAAACCTTAGATCACCAGGTGCAATGCCAAGCGTCGGCAGGAGTGGTGCAAAGTTTGCCACCATTGGACTCTGGAGCAGTGGAAACGCTTTCTCTAGAGTGATGCTTCACCATCTGTCAGTCTGACGGACTAATCTGGGTTTGGCGGATGCCAGGAGAACGCTAACAACCCCAATGCATAGTGCCAACTGTAAAGTTTGTTGGAGGAGGAATAATGATCTGGGGCTGTTTTTCATTGTTCAGGGCTCTTTGTTCCAGTGAAGGGAAATCTTAACGCTACCGCGTGACAATGACATTCTATACGATTCTGTGCTTCCAATTTTGTGGCAACAGTTTGGGGAAGGCCCTTACCTGTTTCAACATGCCAATGACCCTGTACACAAAGTGAAGTTCATACAGAAATGGTTTGTTGAGATCAGTGTGGAAGAACTTGACTGGCCTGCACAGAGCCCGGACCTCAACCTCAGAGTTCATAGGGCTCAGAGCTATTAGAATATAAACGCAACACGCAACAATTTCAAAGATTTTACTAAGTTACAGTTAATATAAGGAAATCAGTCAATTGAAACATGACTGGGAATTCAGATATGCATCTGCTGGTAACAGATACCTTTTAAAGAATTAGGGGGCCTCCTGGGTGGCCGGGAGGTCCATGGGGCGACGCACAATTGGCCTAGCGTCGTCCGGGGTAGGGAGGGCTTGGCCGGTAGGGATGTCCTTGTCTCATCGCGCACCAGCGACTCCTGTGGCGGGCCGGGCGCAGTGTGCGCTAAACAAGGTTGCCAGGTGCACTGTGGCTTCCGGGTTGGAGGCGCGCTGTGTTAAGAACCAATGCGGCTTGGTTGGGTTGTGTATCGGAGGACGCATGACTTTCAACCTTCGTCTCTCCCAAGCCCGTACAGGAGTTGTAGCGATGAGACAAGATAGTAGCTACTAAAATTGGATACCACGAAATGGGAGAGAAAAAGGGGTATATAAAAAAATATATAAAGAATTAGGGGCATGGATCAGAGAACCAGTCAGTATCTGGTGTGACCACTATTTGCCTCATGCAGCGGGACACATCTCATCCGCATAGAGTTGATCAGGTTGTTGATTGTGGCCTGCGGAATGTTGTTCCACTCCGCTTCAATGGCTGTGCAAAGTTGCTGGATATTGGCGGGAACTGGAACACTCTGTGGTACATGTCGATCCAGAGCATCTTAAACATGCTCAATAGGAGACATGTCTAGTGAGTATGCAGGCCATGAAATAACTGGGACATTTTCAACTTCCAGGAATTGTGCACAGATCCTTGTGACATGGGGCCCTGTATTATCATGCTGAAGCATGAGGTGATGGTGGCGGATGAATGGCACGACAATGGGCCTCAGGATCTCATCACGGTATCTCTATTCATTCAAATAGCTAACGATAAATGCAATTGTTTTCGTTGTCTGTCCGTAGCTTATGCCTGCCCATAAGATAGCACCATCACCACCATGTGTGATGTGGTGCGGTAGGACCCAGAAGCAGAGAATCTAATCAGACGAGGAACCAGTGGTTTAGAATAAACTTAAATACTTCACTGGGTAAAACTTTGTGCCTACTGTTGGAAAACAACAAACCCTATTACTCGATATTTCACGCAGGAGACAAATGCACACTGCAAATTAATCAAGCTTCTGCAAAGGGTAACAGAAAACACACCTCTCGAAAAGGAAATCATAATTAGTCATTGAAAACAGTGTCATTATAGTCTCTAGGTCAGACTCCTCCCTTCTAGGAGCGTCTCCAGCCGCGGAGCCAGGTTGACCTCCAAGTAGTTGGTTGAAGTTCCGAACAAGTCCCAGGTCCAGGATGTCCCGGGCAGGCACCCACGCCCGCTCCATGGGCCATAGCCCTCCCAGTCCATCAGGTAGTGCAGGGTAACCTGGAGCCGACGAGCCTCCAGCAGACGGCAGGCGGTGTAGGCTGTCAACCAATCGAGGGGGTGGAGGGCCAGGTGTGCTGGTGGAGAAGGGACTGGTCCTGACCAGCTTCAGACGGGAGACATGAAAGGATGGACAGACTCTCATTGACCTGGGGAGCTGGGGATGATAGGTGACCGGGTTGATGCAACTCAGGATCTTGAATGGTCCTCCATAGCACATGGCAAACTTTCAGAGATTCCACTTCTAAGGGAAGATCACAGGTGGACAGTCACACCCACTGACCCGTTCAGAGGAGCCAAATGAGCCTTCAGTGCTGTTTTGCCTTGTGTTGTTGTCGTACAGAGGAGCGGTGCAAGGACAATTGTGCTCTGGTCCATGTGCGGCGACATCGTCGAATGAATGCCTCTGCTGAGAGAACCCCTTTTCGATCTCTTGTTCAGGAAACGGGGGGGGGGGGGGACCACGGTCCGAGACAATGTCCTTGGGGAGTCCGTGTAGTCAAAGGACATGGTTAATCATGAGGTCGGCTGTCTCCTTGGCCAAGGGCAAATTGGGTGGGGAGATGACATGGGCTGCCTTGGAGAAGCAATCGACGGCCACCAGGATAGTTGCAGGTATGGAGGTAACCCCGTGATTAAGTCTAGGGACAGGTGGGACCAGGGCCGGTTGAGGCAGAGGATGGAGCAGGGGTTCAGCAAAAACAGGTCCGGGTCTACCGGGTTAGGGCTGTGAAAGGCATTGCCAACCCACCAAAGTTGAGTATAAAACATCAGTAAAAATTGGCAAACCCGATGTCCATTTGGATAGAGATAATGTGGCCCAGGGCGGAGACTTGGGATACATGGAACTCACACCTCTCTATTTCGCCGTATAGCTGACTCTGCAGGAGGCGTCTCAGGAATTGGCAGACGTGCAGGATGTGTTTTGGAAGCGTCTTGGAGAAGATCAGGATGTCATCAAGGTAAACAAAGATGAAATGATTCAACATGCCCCTAACAGTGTCATAGACCAATGCTTGGAAGACATATTCTTAGTGGCCACTAGGGGTGTTAAAGGCAGCTGGCTGCTGCTTCAGGGGCCGAGAGGGAGTAAAGACGGTCCCGGGGAGGGGTGAAGCCAGGAAGGAGGGGTGAAGCCAGGAAGGAGGGGTGAAGCCAGGAAGGAGGGGTGAAGCCAGTTAGGAGGGGTGAAGCCAGGTAGGAGGGGTGAAGCCAGGCAGGAGGGGTGAAGCCAGGTAGGAGGGGTGAAGCCAGGTAGGAGGGGTGAAGCCAGGAAGGAGGGGTGAAGCCAGGTAGGAGGGGTGAAGCCAGGAAGGAGGGGTGAAGCCAGGAAAGAGGGGTGAAGCCAGGTAGGAGGGGTGAAGCCAGGTAGGAGGGGTGAAGCCAGGTAGGAGGGGTGAAACCAGGCAGGAGGGGTGAGGCCAGGGAGGAGGGGTGAAGCCAGGTAGGAGGGGTGAAGCCAGGTAGGAGGGGTGAAGCCAGGTAGGAGGGGTGAAGCCAGGAAGGAGGGGTGAAGCCAGGTAGGAGCTCTATGGTGCAGCTGAGGGTCGATGAGGAGGGAGGGTGACGGTTTGCATCTTACTCAAGGCTTGCTAGAGGTTGACGTATTCGGGAGGGAGAGTGGAGAAGTCTTGGGCTTCAATGGATGCGGGGGGGGGGGGGGTCGTGGCAAAGCTTGGTGGGGTCTTATGCATTTATTCTGGTGGTTCTTTCCCCAGTCTAGTAAGTGTCCCGTGGATCAGGAGAATAGTGGGTTATGTTGCACTAACAAGGGGTACCCTAGGATAAGGGGGATCTCGGGAGAAGTTATCAAAAGAAAGCTAAGAGTGTCTGAGTGTTTCACCCTGACCTGCAGTTGAATGGGCTTGGTCTGATTTTCCACCTGCCCGAAGACGATGGGGCGTACATCGAGGGCTTCAATCTGCAGAGGGATGGGGCATTTCACGCAGGGGGATTTGTAATTTTCTGATAATTAAATTATCCGCGGCCCCCGGAGTCCAAGAAGATTTGAATTTGGTGCTGACGGTTGTCCCAGTGGAGAGTCGAAGGTAATAACAGATAGTGACTGGGTAGCCTGGGAGTCACTAAACACAGCTCATCAGGGTCTCCCCTTGTCGTGGCGAGCCACTCCGTTTCCCATCAGCTCTGGGCATGTAGCACGAAGATGGCTGAGGCCTCCACCATAGAGACAGTAGCATTCGTGCATGCGCCTGTTTCATTCCTGTGGGATCAGACGCGTGCGTCCCATCTGCATGGCCTCCTCAGTGCTTGGCTTAGGGGGCTTGGGGTACTTGGGAAACCGGGATAATGGGGTGGTGTCAAATGGGCGTTGTTTCACTCGTTCTCGGATGCCGTTGTCAATCTTGATTGCCAGCATTATCAGGGACTCGAGGTTCTCTCCCAGTTCCCGAGAGGCCAGTTCATCCTTGATAGAGTTAGACAGATCCTGGTGGAAGGTGGTGACCAGTGCCTCTGTATTCAACCCACTGTCGGCGGTGCGGGTGTGGAAATCATGGCGAAGTCGGCC
This sequence comes from Oncorhynchus gorbuscha, assembly GCF_021184085.1. Classification (NCBI taxonomy): domain Eukaryota; kingdom Metazoa; phylum Chordata; class Actinopteri; order Salmoniformes; family Salmonidae; genus Oncorhynchus; species Oncorhynchus gorbuscha. The sequence goes on along the minus strand of NC_060174.1, from coordinate 7,183,838 downwards.
ATTGGTCCCCTTGGCGGCGGTGGAATAGTCAGATCGACACTTCTCGTCTGCCGACAAGATAGTTGAAGACTCGTCAAAACTCGGAAGTGAAGGCTGATATGGAACTGCAGGTTGGTGGCTCCCACACCTCTGTTGCCCATGCCAGGGTTTTCCCCAAGATTACAGAGACGATATAGGCTATCGTGTGGAACGAGTAGGGCTGTAGCACTGATTGAGGAACCTCTTGCATCTTCCCAGATGGCTGTCATACTGCTTGGGGGCTGGTATTTTGGGTTCCCGGTGCAGATTCGCTAGGGGGTCTACAGCGATGACTGGTGCACTGGGCACTGAGACTTGGGCAGTGGCTCCACCTGGGTTGGGGGGGTGTGCAGTAGTTGGAGGGAGTCGGTAAGTACCCGGAGAGTCTCTGATATTTGGGAGAGTTGTTCTTGCTGCCACCCCAGCAGTGCTCCTTGGTAGGTTATAACGTTCTTGATCAGGTCGATCTCTGCTGGGTCCATGTTGGAGGCAGAAGCTTGCTGTGATGTGGTGAGGTAAGACACAAGAGCAGATAAGGGAACCAGGCGAGGAACCAGTGGTCAAGAATAAACATAAATAATTTACTGGCGAAAAAGTTTAATAGTATAAAGTCAAATTTGGGAAAACAACAAGCATTAAGACTTGATAACTACTCAGGAGACAAATGCACACAGCAAAAAAAAAGCTTCTGCAAAGGGTAACAGAAAACACGCCTCTCTAAAAAGGAAATCATAATTAGTAACTGAAAAAGCCTGAGTATCATCATAGTCTCTAGGGTTGCCTCTGACAGGTGGAACCATGACACCATGGGGCACATTGTTGACAATGTTGATATCAGTAAACCGCTCGCCCACACAATTTAAAAATAAATACAAAATTTAACTAGGCAAGTCAGTTAAGAACAAATTCTTATTTTCAATGACGGCCTAGGAACAGTGGGTTAACTGCCTGTTCAGGGGCAGAACGACAGATTTGTACCATGTCAGCTCAGGGATTTGAACTTGCAACCTTCCGGTTACTAGTCCAACACTCTAACCAATTGGCGACACTGTCGCCCCACGTGGTCTGCAGTTCTGAGACTGGTTGGGCGTACTGACGAATTCTCTAAAATGACATTTGAGGCGGCTTATGGTATAGAAATGAACAAATTCTCTGGCAACAGCTCTGGTAGACATTCCTGCTGTCAGCAGGCCAATTGCAAGCTCCCTCAAAACTGTGGCATTGAGTTATGTGACACAACTGCAGATTTTAGAGTGGTCTTTTATTTCCCCCAGCACAAGGTGCACCTGTGTAATGATCATGCTATTTAATCAGCTTCTTGAAATGCCACACCTGTCGGGTGGATTGATTATCTTGGAAAATAAGAAATGGTCACTAACAGGGATGTTAACACATTTGTGCACAACATTATAGAGAAATAAGCTTTTTGTGTGTATGGAACATTTCTGGGATATTTCATATCAGCTCATGAAACCAACACTTTACATTTTCCATTCTTATTTTTGTTCAATGTAGTTTTAGAGTTCATAGGGCTCATAGTGTTTTTAGCGTTCATAGGGCTCATAGAGTTGTAAACTTTTTTAGCATTCATAGGGTTCCTAAACAAAAATACATTCATAGGGCTCATTAAGTTTTTTTTTTAAAGTCCCATACAAATCTATTTAAATATATTTGAGTTAATAATGGCAAATAAGGCGGCTTTATCGCGTTAGCGGGACACTGAGCCCCAAGAGGTTTTAATGGCAAATAAGGAGTCAGGAGAGCTTTAAGGTCATGTGCTGTCCATGGCTGATTGTTCTGTGAGGTCAGGCTGGCTAATAGCTGGGTGGTTGTTCTGTGAGGTAAGGCTGGCTAATAGCTGGCTGATTGTTCTGTGAGGTAAGGCTGGCTAATAGCTGGCTGGTTGCTCTGTGAGGTAAGGCTGGCAAATAGCTGGATGGTTGTTCTGTGAGGTAAGGCTGGCAAATAGCTGGCTGGTTGCTCTGTGAGGTAAGGCTGGCTAATAGCTGGCTGGTTGCTCTGTGAGGTAAGGCTGGCAAATAGCTGGCTGGTTGTTCTGTGAGGTAAGGCTGGCTAACCAGGGACCTTCTGCACACATCAACAACAGTCACCCACGAAGCATCGTTACCCATCGCTCCACAAAGGCCACGGCCTTTGCTGAGCAAGGGGAACTACTACTTCAAGGTCTCAGAGCAAGTGACGTAACCGATTGAAACGCTATTTAGCGCACACCGCTAACTAAGCTAGCCGTTTCACATCCGTTACATAAGGCTGGCTAATAGCTGGCTGGTTGCTCTGTGGGGTAAGGCTGGCTGATAGCTGGCTGATTGTTCTGTGAGGTAAGGCTGGCAAATAGCTGGCTGGTTGCTCTGTGGGGTAAGGCTGGCTGATAGCTGGCTGGTTGTTCTGTGAGGTAAGCCTGGCAAATAGCTGGATGGTTGTTCTGTGAGATAAGGCTGGCTAATAGCTGGCTGGTTGTTCTGTGAGGTAAGGCTGGCAAATAGCTGGCTGGTTGTTCTGTGAGGTAAGGCTGGCTAATTGCTGGCTGGTTGCTCTGTGAGGTAAGGCTGGATAATAGCTGGATGGTTGTTCTGTGAGGTAAGGCTGGCTAATAGCTGGCTGGTTGTTCTTTGATGTAGGGTTGGCTAATAGCTGGCTGGTTGCTCTGTGAGGTAAGGCTGGGTAATAGCTGGCTGGTTGCACTGTGACGTAAGGCTGGCTAATAGCTGGCTGGTTGTTCTGTGAGGTAAGGCTGGCTAATAGATGGCTGGTTGTTCTGTGAGGTAAGGCTGGCAAATAGCTGGCTGGTTGTTCTGTGAGGTAAGGCTGGCTAATAGCTGGCTGGAGGCTCTGTGAGGTAAGGCTAGATAATAGCTGGCTGGTTGTTCTGTGTGGTAAGGCTGGCAAATAGCTGGATGGTTGTTCTGTGAGGTAAGGCTGGCTAATAGCTTGGTTGTTGTTCTGTAAGGTAAGGCTGGCTAATAGCTGGCTGGTTGCTCTGTGAGGTAAGGCTGTCAAATAGCTGGCTGGTTGTTCTGTGAGGTAAGGCTGGCAAATAGCTGGCTGGTTGTTCTGTGAGGTAAGGCTGGCTAATATCTGGCTGGTTGTTCTGTGAGGTAAGGCTGGCTAATAGCTGGCTGGTTGTTCTGTGAGGTAAGGCTGGCTAATAGCTGGCTGGTTGTTCTGTGAGGTAAGGCTGGCTAATAGATGGCTGGTTGTTCTGTGAGGTAAGGCTGGCAAGTAGCTGTCTGGTTGCTCTGTGAGGTAAGGCTGGCTAATAGCTGGCTGGTTGCTCTGTGAGGTAAGGCTGGCTAATAGCTGGCTGGTTGTTCTGTGAGGTAAGGCTGGCTAATAGCTGGCTGGTTGTTCTGTGAGGTAAGGCTGGCTAATAGCTGGCTGGTTGATCTGTGAGGTAAGGCTGGCTAATAGCTGGCTGGTTGCTCTGTGAGGTAAGGCTAGATAATAGCTGGCTGGTTGTTCTGTGAGGTAAGGCTGGCAAATAGCTGGATGGTTGTTCTGTGAGGTAAGGCTGGCTAATAGCTTGGTTGTTGTTCTGTAAGGTAAGGCTGGCTAATAGCTGGCTGGTTGCTCTGTGAGGTAAGGCTGTCAAATAGCTGGCTGGTTGTTCTGTGAGGTAAGGCTGGCAAATAGCTGGCTGGTTGTTCTGTGAGGTAAGGCTGGCTAATATCTGGCTGGTTGTTCTGTGAGGTAAGGCTGGCTAATAGCTGGCTGGTTGTTCTGTGAGGTAAGGCTGGCTAATAGCTGGCTGGTTGTTCTGTGAGGTAAGGCTGGCTAATAGCTGGCTGGTTGTTCTGTGAGGTAAGGCTGGCTAATAGCTGGCTGGTTGCTCTGTGAGATAAGGCTGGCTAATAGCTGGCTAGTTGTTCTGTGAGGTAAGGCTGGCTAATAGCTGGCTGGTTGTTCTGTGAGGTAAGGCTGGCTAATAGCTGGCTGGTTGTTCTGTGAGGTAAGGCTGGCTAATAGCTGGCTGGTTGATCTGTGAGGTAAGGCTGGCGAATAGCTTGATGGTTGTTCTGTGAGGTAAGGCTGGTTAATAGCTGGGTGGTTGTTCTGTGAGGTAAGGCTGGCTAATAGCTGGCTGGTTGCTCTGTGAGGTAAGGCTGGCTAATTTCCCGGGGGTGACAATGGCGTCCCTGAACTGCCCCTTTGCTGTGTGTGTGTGTGTGTGTGTGTGTGTGTGTGTGTGTGTGTGTGTGTGTGTGTGTGTGTGTGTGTGTGTGTGTGTGTGTGTGTGTGTGTGTGTGTGTGTGTGTGTGTGTGTGTGTGTGTGTGTGTGTGTGTGTGTGTGTGTGTGTGTGTGTGTGTGTGTTGGAGCGACCAGCATTGTTCCCTCCAACAGTCCGCACTGTTTTAGGAATCATCTGCAACTTCCCAGGCTGGCAGCAGGCCGCTAATGTGATGACAAATGACTGCAATAATTTGGGGAAAGCTCCTCCCAAATGTGATGGCAGCCCCATGTCTTGTAAAGTGAAGAACTCCGGGATTTTATTAGCGCCCACTTGCCTGGTCACCGAAAGGTTTCCCTTCCGTTCCTCAAGTATTTACTTTGTTGGAAAACCACGTATTAAGGAGCCAGGAGGAGTTTTTTTTTCTCTCCCCTCAAATGTGGTTATTGGACCCTGAATGAACGAGCTATTGTAGGACGAGCTACGAATGACTCATGGAACAAAGGGGGGAGATGAAAAAAAAAACGATCTATCCAACCATATGTGGTCATCGAAGATGAATTCAGCATTAATGGAAAAGACACATTTTGGAAATACGGGGAATCGGATTAGAAATATCAAAATGGAGGAATAGAAATTGAAGTGAAAAGGTCAACGTATTCGTAGAAGTGCCATGAGAAAAAATGTGATGTCTTTTTAATGTGAGATATAGCTCAATGTCATCTTAAAACGGTCTCATCTTACTTGTGTGTGAATTCTTTCATTGTGTGTGAGAAAATGAAATACTATCCAAATGAACTACACAGGGAGTGCTCCGGATTTGCCTCAGACAAAAACCCGACAAGTTGTCTTTGGTATCGCTTTCCCTGCATTCAGTCGGTTGAATTGTCACTTCTGTCACCTTGCCCTATGACACTAATTACCTGTTCATACCTTCAAAGGGTTTACAAATGAAGGGCCACATGGCTAAGAGCCCTTTTGACAATATAAAGCATTGTACAAAAGCCACAGAATTAGAAGTGGAGTTGAAGCAAATCAGGGCCGGGTTGACTTTCCTCTTCTTGTCTCGCTTTCAAGTTTGCATGACATGGCTTTGATGTCAACACTTAAATTGTCCAGTTTTGTTAGAAAAATACATTTGTCCCTGACACACATACACACATTCATTTGTCCCTGACACACAAACACACACACACACATATCGCAAGGTAAAGGGTCAATCGCAATGTGGTGCCCCTGGAGCAGTTTTGGGGTCAAGTGCCATGCTCAGAGGCACAACAGCAGTGAATGGTGCCTGGAATCAGAATCCAGCAACCCTGTGGTTGCTAGTTTAGTTCCCACTTTATGCCTGACCCAGGATTGGAAACTGCGACCTTCCGGGTACTGGTCCGCTCTCTATCATATAGGCTACCTGTCAATCGAGCTGGTGCATAGCAGGTGACATTCAGGACCAAGCATTTCAACATTACATATACCGTAGCATATACTGTGAATCTAGAATTAGAAACCGTGTAAATGACTGACTGACCAGGTGAATCCAGGTGGAAGCTATGCTTTCTTATTGATGTTGCTTGTTAAATCCACTTCAATCAGTGTAGATGAAAGGGAGGAGACGGGTTAAAGAAGGATTTTTAAGCCTTGGGACAATTTCCCTGACGAATGGAGGGCAATAGGGGGAGGGTGTTCAACTCAATATTAGGGAGGTGTTCCTAATGTTTGGTATACTCAGTGTATAAAACAAAGATAATATGTAACATAAAAATAATATATATATACGTACATATGTATACACACATACTACCGGTCAAAGTTTGAAAACACCTACTCATTCAAGGGTTTTTCTTTATTTGTACTATTTTCTGCATTGTAGAATAGTAGTGAAGACATCAAAACTATGAAATAACACATATGGAATCATGTAGTAACCAAAACAGTGCTAATACAAATCAAAATATATATATTTTTTGAGAATCTTCAAATAGCCACCCTAAGCCTTGATGACAGTTTGCACACTCTTGGCATTCTCTCAACCAGCTTCATGATGTAGTCACCTGGAATACATTTCAAATAACAGGTGTGCCTTCTTCAAAGTTAATTTGTGGAATTTCTTTCCTTCTTAATGCGTTTGAGCCAATCAATTGTGTTGTAACAAGGTAGACGGGGTGTACAGAAGATATCCCTATTTGGTCAAATACGAAGTCCATATTATGGCAAGAACAGCTCAAATAAGCAAAGAGAAATGACAGTCCATCATTACTTTAAGACATGAAGGTCAGTCAATACGGAACATTTCAAAGTTCAGTTATGAACTTTGAAAGTATTTTCAAGTGCAGTCGCAAAAACCATCAAGCGCTATGATGAAAATGGCTGTCGTGAGGAACACCAAAGGAAAGGAAGACCCAGAGTGGTCCTTCTGTAGCTCAGTTGGTAGAGCATGGCGCTTGTAACGCCAGGGTTGCTTTGGATAAAAGCGTCTGCTAAATGGCATATATTATTATAGTTACATCTGCTGCAGAGTTCATTAGAGTTACCAGCCTCAGAAATTGCAGCCCAAATAAATACTTCACAGCGTTCAAGTAACAGACACTGGTCTGATGGACATTAGACCGGTGGAAATGTGTCCTTTGGTCTGGAGTCCAAATTGGAGACTTTTGGTTCCAACCTCCGAGTCTTTGTGAGACGTGGAGTTGGTGAACGGATGGTCCCCACGTGTATTTCTGTGACGCCTGCTTCCGGCTCTCCCACTCTGGCGCTCGAGGGCGCCAGGCTGCCTTTCATTACGCACACCACCTGTCACCATGATTATGCGCATCAGCGCTCATTGGACTCACCTGGACTACTTTGCATTTTGATTGCCTTCCCTATATCTGTCTGTTTCCTCTGTTTCATTGTCGTTTCCGTTTCCCCTGTCCAGATGCTGTCCGTATTCTGTACCTGTTTGGGGTTATTAAATGTTCACTCCCTGTACCTGCTTCTCATCACCAGCGTCGATCCTTACAGAATGCTGACACCACCAAAAGAAGCATCAGGGAGTTTTTTGTTTTTGTTTTGGTTGGTGACGTCTGGGCCGGGTGCCGTCGCCAATGGATCCGGGGGTGACTCAGCTAGCTCGTTGGGCTTCCAAGACTCAGCTAGCTCTTTGGGCTTCCAAGACTCAGCTAGCTCGTTGGGATTCTAAGACTCAGCTAGCTCGTTGGGCTTCTAAGACTCAGCTAGCTCATTGGTCTTCTAAGACTCAGCTAGCTCATTGGGCTTCCAAGCCTTAGCTAGCTCGTTGGGCTTCCAAGCCTCAGCTAGCTCGTTGGGCTTCCAAGCCTCAGCTAGCTCGTTGGGCTTCCAAGCCTCAGCTAGCTCGTTGGGCTTCCAAGCCTTAGCTAGCTCGTTGGGCTTCCAAGCCTTAGCTGGCTCTTTGAGCTTCCAAGCCTTAGCTGGCTCGTTGGGCTTCCAAGCTGTATCTGGCTCATTGGGCTTCCAAGCCTTAGCTGGCTCGAGAGGTCTTCTTGCTTCGGTTGGCTTGGCAGACGCCCACGTCATGCTTCAACCGGCCCGTCATGCTTCAACCGGCCCGTCATGCTTCAGCAAGCACATCAGGCTCAAACGCCTCAGCCGGTTCGTCAGGCTCAAACGCCTCAGCCGGTTCGTCAGTCTCAAATGCCTCAGCCGGTTCGTCAGGCTCCCACGCCTCAGCCGGTTCGTCAGGCTCAAACGCCTCAGCCGGTTCGTCAAGCTCCCACGCCTCAGCCGGTTCGTCAGGCTCCCACGCCTCAGCCGGTTCATCAGGCTCAAACGCCTCAGCCTGTTCGTCAGGCTCCCATGCCTCAGCCGGTTCGTCAGGCTCCCATGCCTCAGCCAGGTTCGTCAGGCTCCCACGCCTCAGCCGGTTCATCAGTCTCCCACGCCTCAGCCGGTTCGTCAGGTTCCCACGCCTCACCTGGATCGCCAGGTTCCACAGACTCTGCTGGCTCGTCGGGCTTCTACGTCCCCAGCCGGCTTGTCCAGCACCCATGCCTCGGCCGGCTCGTCAGGCTCGGCAAGGTGGGACGCCAAGCGGCGCCCCTAGTGGGGAGGGTACTGTCATGCCTGCTCCCGCTCTTCCTCTCTGGCGCTCGAATGTGCTAGGCTGCCTTTCATTACGCACACCTGTCACCATCATTACACACAATCAGCGCTCATTGGACTCACCGGGACTCCTTCACGTTTTGATTGCCTTCCCTATATCTGTCTTTTTCTTCTGTTTCATCCCCATGTCAGCATTCACCCCCTGTACCTATTTCTAGTCTCCAGCGTCAATCCTCACAATTTCCCACCATAAAGCATGGAGGAGGTGTTATGGTGTGGGGTTGCTTTGCCTGTGACACCGTCTGTGATTTATTTAGAATTCAAGGCACACTTAACCAACATGGTTACCACAGCATTCTGCAGCAGTACGCCATCCCATCTGGTTTGGGCTTAGTTATCATATGTTTTTCAACAGGACAATGACCCAACACACCTCCAGACTGCGTAAGGGCTATTTTACAAAGAAGGAGAGTGGTGGAGTGCTGCATCAGATAACCTGGCCACCACAATTCCCCATCCTCAACCAAATTGAGATGGTTTGGGATGAGTCGAACTGTGGAGTGAAGGAAAAGCAGCCAACAAGTGCTTAGCATATGTGGGAACTCCTTCAAGACTGTTGAAAAAGCATTCTAGGTGAAGCTGGTTGAGAGAATGCCAAGGGTGTGCAAAGCTGCCATCAAGTCCAAGGGTGGCTATTTGAAGAATCTCAAGCATAAAATATATTTTAATTTGTTTAACACTTTTTGTGTTACTATATGGTTTCATATGTGTTTTTTCATAGTTTTAATGTCTTCAATATTATTCTACAATGTAGAAAATAGTCAAAAATAAAGAAAAACCCTTGAATTTATTAAACCAAGATAATATGTAAAACAAAGGTAATATATAAAACAAATATAATATCTAACATAAAGATAATATATTAATATCCTATTTTTAGACAAATGCTGTCCTGAAAATGGTGTCACGACTTCCGCTGAAGTCAGTCCCTCTCCTTGTTCAGGCGGTGTTCGACGTCACCGACCTTCTAGCCATTTTTCATTTTCCATTGGTTTTGTCTTGTCTTCTTTCACACCTGGTTCCAATCCCATCAATTACATGTTGTGTATTTAACCCTCTGTTTCCCCTCATGTCCTTGTTATTGATTGTATGTTCTGTGCAAGTTATGTTCTGGTGTGCAGCAGATTATTGTACCCACTTTTATTATTTTTGTTTTTCAGAGATTTGTGAGCACTTATTAAACAACTCCGTTTATACCAAGGTCGGTCTCCTGCGCCTGACTTCCCTGCCACCAACACGCACCCATTACACTTGGTGGTAATCTCTAGATCATTCCTCAGGGTTGTCTGTAGCTTAATTCTGTCCTGTAAATTTGCTGTTTCCCCAGAAATGTCAAAAATATAAGGGTGACCCAGGGTTCAAATAAAAAACATTTTGACTCACTGGGGGGGTCGATGTACATATAAAAATGGTAGATGTAATGTCTCAGGACAAGCTACTTTAAGGATATGTTGTAACGGCTCCCAACAACCTCTGAACTAAAGATCCAGGGTCTCAGATGCCTCATGTGAGTGAACGTTCCATTCTTTTCTCAAAACAACTACCAGGGAATTCAAAAACTTGATAAGCTTCGTATTATTATTCTTTGTAAAAAGCCTTTCAGTTTTAAGCAGTGAGTTTTTCTTTTTTTCTTTCTTTTTTTTACAAACATTTGTAGATGTTTTTGCAGGGAGGACAGACCAATCAGAATGCCGGCAGAAGGAGTTGAGGCAAAGTGCACCTATGTAGTTTTGAGGGTGGCACTGAGAGAAAAATTAAAATACTTTTACAGTGTTTTGAATATGTTTTGTTTTTTAAAATATTTTGCAGAGAGGACAGACCTGAATGGTCTTAAAATTATATATGACATCTACTCATGTCCAAATTCCATGTCTGTTCATTTGATCTTGGATAATGGATGCTATGGAGGCGTCCAATCAGATGCAATGGGCCTGCCGTATGTCTGCATTAAATAATAATAAAAAGCCATATACTGGACAAGCAATATACTGTTCAGTTTTGGAAAGTATATTAGGGCCCAGAAATACATTTAGAAAAGCTTTACATCAGGCAATAATTGAAATTCTCACAATTGGCAGCTCACAGATTACTGCACCTGTACATAGCCCATCTATAATTTAGCCCAAACAACTACCTCTTCCCCTACTGTATTTATTTATTTTGCTCCTTTGCACCCCATTATTTCTATCTCTACTTTGCACATTCTTCCACTGCAAGTCTACCATTCCAGTGTTTTCCTTGCTATATTGTATTTCCTTTGCCACCATGGCCTTTTTTTTGTTGCCTTTACCTCCCTTATCTCACCTCATTTGCTCACATTGTATATAGACTTATTTTGCTAGTGTATTACTGACTGTATGTTTGTTTTACTCCATGTGTAACTCTGTGTTGTTGTACGTGTCAAACTGCTTTGCTTTATCTTGGCCAGGTCGCGATGAGAACTTGTTCTCAACTTGCCTACCTGGTTAAATAAAGGTTAAATAAATAAATAAATAAAATCTAAAAGTATAGTACTGTAGATGCACATTAGCCTGTTCCCAGATCAGTTTGTGCTTTATAGCCAACTCCTATGGTTATTGCCAAGACAGCACAAACAGATCTGAGACCAGGCTAGATGCATGTATCCACCTATGCTACTGTTGATAGAATGGACCATTCCTTTACAGGCACAATCTGGAACATAGAATGGACTGTTCCAAGCGTACAATCTGGGGGCCTCCCAAGTGGTGCAGTGGTCTAAGACACTGCATCTCAGTGCTAGCTGAGTTGCTAGAGATCCTCAGCGGTCTAAGACACTAGAGATCCTGGTTCCAGTCCAGGCTCTGTGTTAGTGGTCTAAGACACTAGACATCCTGGTTCCAGTCCAGGCTCTGTGTTAGTGATCTAAGACACTAGAGATCCTGGTTCCTGTCCAGGCTCTGTCTCAGTGGCCTAAGACACTAGAGATCCTGGTTCCAGTCCAGGCTCTGTGTTTGTTGTCTAAGACACTAGAGATCCTGGTTCCAGTCCAGGCTCTGTCTCAGTGGTCTAAGACACTAGAGATCCCGGTTCTAGTCCAGGCTCTGCCTCAGTGGTCTTAAATGTAAATGTAAATGTGGTCTAAGACACTAGAGATCCCGGTTCTAGTCCAGGCTCTGTCTCAGTGGTCTACGACACTAGGATGTCCATGTTCCATCGCACCCTAGCGACTCGTGTCTCAGCGGTCTAAGACACTAGAGATCCTGGTTTCAGTCCAGGCTCTGTCTCAGCGGTCTAAGACACTAGAGATCCTGGTTCCAGTCCAGGCTCTGTCTCAGCGGTCTAAGACACTAGAGATCCTGGCTCCAGTCCAGGCTCTGTGTTAGTGGTCTAAGACACTAGAGACCCCGGTTCTAGTCCAGGCTCTGTCTCAGTGGTCAAAGACACTAGAGATCCCGGTTCTAGTCCAGGCTCTGTCTCAGTGGTCTAAGACACGAGGATGTCCATGTTCCATCGCACCCTAGCGACTCCTGTCCCAGCGGTCTAAGACACTAGACATCCTGGTTTCAGTCCAGGCTCTGTCTCAGTGGTCTAAGACACTAGAGATCCTGGTTCCAGTCCAGGCTCTGTCTCAGCGGTCTAAGACACTAGAGATCCTGGTTCCAGTCCAGGCTCTGTGTTAGTGGTCTAAGACACTAGAGATCCTGGTTCCAGTCCAGGCTCTGTGTCAGTGGTCTAAGACACTAGAGATCCTGGTTCCAGTCCAGGCTCTGTCTCAGTGGTCTAAGACACTAGAGATCCTGGTTCCTGTCGAGGCTCTGTCTCAGTGGCCTAAGACACTAGAGATCCTGGTTCCAGTCCAGGCTCTGTGTTAGTGGTCTAAGACACTAGAGATCCTGGTTCCAGTCCAGGCTCTGTCTCAGTGGTCTAAGACACTAGAGATCCTGGTTCCAGTCCAGGCTCTGTCTCAGCGGTCTAAGACACTAGAGATCATGGTTCCAGTCCAGGCTCTGTCTCAGCGATCTAAGACACTAGAGATCCTGGTTCAAGTCCAGGCTCTGTCTCAGCGGTCTAAGACACTAGAGATCCTGGTTCCAGTCCAGGCTCTGTGTCAGTGGTCTAAGACACTAGAGATCCTGGTTCCAGTCCAGGCTCTTTCTCAGCAGTCTAAGACACTAGAGATCCTGGATCCAGTCCAGGCTCTGTGTCAGTGGTCTAAGACACTAGAGATCCTGCTTCCAGTCCAGGCTCTGTCTCAGCGGTCTAAGACACTAGAGATCCTGGTTCCAGTCCAGGCTCTGTGTCAGTGGTCTAAGACACTAGAGATCCTGGTTCCAGTCCAGGCTCTTTCTCAGCGGTCTAAGACACTAGAGATCCTGGTTCCAGTCCAGGCTCTGTGTCAGTGGTCTAAGACACTAGAGATCCTGGTTCCAGTTCAGGCTCTGTCTCAGCGGTCTAAGACACTAGAGATCCTGCTTCCAGTCCAGGCTCAGTGTCAGTGGTCTAAGACACTAGAGATCCTGGTTCCAGTCCAGGCTCTGTGTCAGTGGTCTAAGACACTAGAGATCCTGGTTCCAGTCCAGGCTCTTTCTCAGCGGTCTAAGACACTAGAGATCCTGGTTCCAGTCCAGGCTCTGACTCAGCGGTCTAAGAAACTAGAGATCCTGGTTCCAGTCCAGGCTCTGTCTCAGCGGTCTAAGACACTGCATCTCAGTGCTAGCTGAGTTACTAGAGGTCCTGGTTCCAGTCCAGGCTCTGTCTCAGCGGTCTAAGACACTAGAGATCCTGCTTCCAGTCCAGGCTCTGTGGCAGTGGTCTAAGACACTAGAGATCTTGGTTCTAATCCAGGCTCGGTCTAAAACCCTAGGATGGCAATGTTCCATCCAGCGACTCCTGTGGTGGGCCAGACATATGCATGCTGACACGGTCGCAAGGTATAAGCGGGCACCTTGTCAAGAAGCGGTGTGTCGTGTTTAGGAGAACGCACAGCTCTTGACCTTCGCCTCTCCCAAGTCAGTAAAGAACTAATTCTTATTTACAATGACGGCCTAAGAACTGCCTTGTTTAGGGGCAGAACAGATTTCTTCCTTGTCAGCTCAGGGATTCGATCTAGCAACCTTTCGGTTACTGGCACAACGCTCTAATCACTTGGCTACCTGCCGCACCATTATCAATATATACAGATTGATTCTAGAAAAATGTACCTGTAAATACATGAATCCAAATGATGTTGACGTCATTTGAGTCTTTGTAAACAGTAATCTATACAGTAGCTACAAACGTTGATCTAACGGACTGTCAGTCATTGCATCCACTGATCCATAGCTCTGTGTATGAATTTGGGAGTAGGTCCTTAGTAGTTCAGCTTTATACCAAACCAAGTGGCTGGGCTGTTGTTGGGCTATAACACAGACTCTAGATCATGACTTAAACTGCTTGAATCTCTTTTCTAAGTTTAATACATTTTATTGTAAGATGTGTTCTATATCGCATCATTCAGTCGCAAAAGAATGTCCGTCACGGAACACTTTTATATCAGACAAATAAACGCTTGGAAAAGTATAGAGAATCATTCTGTGTATCTGTCTGTATGAGAACGGAAATATAATTCCATTATAACTCATCGTCAAACTGTAACCTGAATCTCATGGGACCTGCGACTATGGAGAGCTGAGATAGGAGTTGCCCACCACCAGAGCAATTTCCAACCAGACCAGAAGTTTGAGGAGTGACGTGCTAGTCAAGAAGCCAGGCTGGTCTGGGAAAATGCCTTTAGGTACACAATGCTGCAAAGCACCATGTGCCTCTGATTTAGCGAAGGACTGTGACGTCAAGCTAGGTAGACCTGCATACAGGCCACACAGGTGTTTAATGACCTGTCATGCGGTGGGAGAAACACACAACCGTTTTTATTTACTTTTGAATCAGTCATTTGCATGTCACGCGATACACAATAAAAACGTTTGTGTTTCTTGTCGTAATTGTGAGTAGTTGTTTAGACTAGAGTTTAGAGTTAAATTAACATCAATTTGTACAATTTCTTGTTTCATTGTGTTCAGGCACGACAGCGACTCTTCAGCCTCGGGATGCTGAAGAAATTCAGCCTTTCCCAGAGGGCCTTCACAGTGCTCTACAGGAGAACCATCGAGAGCATATTGTCAGGCTGCATCACAGCCTGGTACAGCCGCGCACCGCATGGTGCTACAGAGGGTGGCACCCACAGCTGAACGCACCATTGGGTGCTCAATGCCTGCCCTCCAGGACACCTACAACACCAGGTGTCGCAGGAAGGCCAAGAAGATAATCAGGGATCCCAGCCACCCGAGCCACAGCCTGTTCTCCCTGCTTTCATCACTAAGACACAGGCAGTACAGGAGCATCATGTAAAAAAATGGAAGATTGGCTAATAGCTTCTACCCCCAGACCATCAGGCTGCTGAATTGTCACCACTAGGCAGCTGCTACCTGTCCCCCTCCTACTCCCCCCCCCCCTATGTTTCCTGTTTAATTGTTTTTCCTGTTTCATTGTGTTTCCTGTTTCATTGTGTTTCCTGTTTCATTGTGTTTCCTGTTTCATTGTGTTTCCTGTTTCATTGTGTTTCCTGTTTCATTGTGTTTCCTGTTTCATTGAGTTTCTTGTTTCATTGAGTTTCTTGTTTCATTGAGTTTCTTGTTTCATTGAGTTTCCTGTTTCATTGAGTTTCCTGTTTCATTGAGTTTCCTGTTTCATTGAGTTTCCTGTTTCATTGAGTTTCTTGTTTCATTGAGTTTCCTGTTTCATTGAGTTTCCTGTTTCATTGTGTTTCATTGTGTTTCCTGTTTCATTGAGTTTCCTGTTTCATTGAGTTTCCTGTTTCATTGAGTTTCCTGTTTCATTGTGTTTCATTGAGTTTCCTGTTTCATTGTGTTTCATTGAGTTTCCTGTTTCATTGAGTTTCCTGTTTCATTGAGTTTCCTGTTTCATTGAGTTTCCTGTTTCATTGTGTTTCATTGAGTTTCCTGTTTCTTGTTTCATTGAGTTTCCTGTTTCATTGAGTTTCCTGTTTCATTGAGTTTCCTGTTTCATTGAGTTTCTTGTTTCATTGTGTGAAGCATGCATACTCTACATACATTTGATCTACTATGTTACTAATGTAATATTTGAGTATATTGTAAGTTGTTTATCGTTAATTTGTTGTCTATTGTTCCAGATCGATGCCTTATGACAGCGACGGCTTTAGTTCAACTCTATGTGAGATGGCTCCTCTGTGTCAAGGCTGGGTGAAAAGCTCTCTCCCTCTCTGTTTTAATCTTTGTTTCCACTCAAAACCAAACACGCCAGCTAAGATGACTGAGCATTTACAGTCTGCCGATAATTCAATAAGGCTCTCTTTTCAGCGAGGGCCCTTTTAAGACTAAGCATCAAAGTGAGGAACACAGCTTTGCCTGCTCTTTTCCGTTTCTAGAATAACAGTGAGGTGGTAGTTTCTCCAGGGCTTTTGGAAGTGCATTGTGACTGGCCTCGTGATACCACCATTAGACTCTGACAGAGTAAAAAGGGAAAATAGTAGTGCAAATACAAATGAAAATAAAAGTGTGACTCATTTCTTCTTTCTGACTCTGTCAAACTGCTTTTCATACTGCCGCCACCTAGTTCTCAGGTCACCGGTTTATGGGGGGACTTCAATGTATGGTACCTTCACCCTCTGATCACCTGTTTAGAGGAGGGAGACACCTTCACCCTCTGGTCACCTGTTTAGAGGAGGGAGACACCTTCACCCTCTGGTGACCTGTTCAGAGGACAGAGACACCTTCACTCTCTGGTGACCTGTTCAGAGGACAGAGACACCTTCACCCTCTGGTGTCCTATTCAGAGGAGGGAGACACCTTCACCCTCTGGTGACCTGTTTAGAGGAGGGAGACACCTTCACCCTCTGGTGACCTGTTCAGAGGTGGGAGACACCTTCACCCTCTGATCACCTGTTTAGAGGAGGGAGACACCTTCACCCTCTGATCACCTGTTCAGAGGAGGGAGACACCTTCACCCTCTGATCACCTGTTTAGAGGAGGGAGACACCTACACTCTCTGGTGACCTGTTCAGAGGACAGAGACACCTTCACCCTCTGGTGACCTGTTCAGAGGACAGAGACACCTTCACCCTCTGGTGACCTGTTCAGAGGACAGAGACACCTTCACCCTCTGATCACCTGTTCAGAGGACAGAGACACCTTCACCCTCTGGTGACCTGTTCAGAGGAGGGAGACACCTTCACCCTCTGGTGTCCTGTTTAGAGGAGGGAGACACCTTCACCCTCTGGTGACCTGTTCAGAGGACAGAGACACCTTCACTCTCTGGTGACCTGTTTAGAGGAGGGAGACACCTTCACCCTCTGGTGACCTGTTCAGAGGACAGAGACACCTACACTCTCTGGTGACCTGTTCAGAGGAGGGAGACACCTTCACCCTCTGGTGACCTGTTCAGAGGACAGAGACACCTTCACTCTCTGGTGACCTGTTTAGAGGAGGGAGACACCTTCACTCTCTGGTGACCTGTTCAGAGGACAGAGACACCTACACTCTCTGGTGACCTGTTCAGAGGACAGAGACACCTTCACTCTCTGGTGACCTGTTTAGAGGAGGGAGACACCTTCACCCTCTGGTGACCTGTTTAGAGGAGGGAGACACCTTCACTCTCTGATCACCTGTTTAGAAAGGGTCTACAGTAAGAAGACGGAGACCCACAGGCACATTCTCCTATAGTGACAGTGGTGTATAATCTTTTAAAATTGTTTAATTAACCTTTATTTAACTAGGCAACTATTTTATTGGCAAGGACTAAATGACATGCCTAAACAGGCCCTAAACAGTTTTCTGTAATTGCTGGTCTAGGATCAGTTTCCCCCACCCCAATCTTAAGGTTAACCATTAAATGTTAATAAACTGAACTTGCCCTGAACCAGTGCTTGAGATAATGTATATAGGCCTGGCTAGTCCATATTATACTGTGTGAGAGTGGCATTGTCAGTTTAGGTCATCTTAACCATTTTTGTAGAGCCATGTGTAAGGGGAGGGGTAGAGGCATTACCCAAGGGAGGTGCCAAGGAAAGGGGGAGGGGTAGAGGCATTACCCAAGGGAGGTGCCAGGGAAAGGGGGAGGAGTAGAGGCATTACCCAAGGGAGGTGCCAGGGAAAGGGGAGGGGTAGTGGTATTACCCAAGGGAGGTGCCAGGGAAAGGGGGAGGGGTAGAGGCATTACCCAAGGGAGGTGCCAAGGAAAGGGGGAGGGGTAGAGGCATTACCCAAGGGAGGTGCCAGGGAAAGGGGGAGGAGTAGAGGCATTACCCAAGGGAGGTGCCAGGGAAAGGGGGAGGGGTAGTGGTATTACCCAAGGGAGGTGCCAGGGAAAGGGGGAGGGGTAGTGGTATTACCCAAGGGAGGTGCCAGGGAAAGGGGGGAGGGGTAGAGGCATTACCCAAGGGAGGTGCCAGGGAAAGGGGGAGGAGTAGAGGCATTACCCAAGGGAGGTGCCAGGGAAAGGGGAGGGGTAGTGGTATTACCCAAGGGAGGTGCCAGGGAAAGGGGGAGGGGTAGAGGCATTACCCAAGGGAGGTGCCAAGGAAAGGGGGAGGGGTAGAGGCATTACCCAAGGGAGGTGCCAGGGAAAGGGGGAGGGGTAGAGGCATTACCCAAGGGAGGTGCCAGGGAAGGGGGAGGGGGGAGGGGTAGAGGCATTAGGCCCAAGGGAGGTGCAAGGGAAAGGGGGAGAGGTAGTGGTATTACCCAAGGGAGGTGCCAGGGAAAGGGGGAGGGGTAGTGGTATTACCCAAGGGAGGTGCCAGGGAAAGGGGGAGGGGTAGAGGCATTACCCAAGGGAGGTGGCAGGGAAAGGGGGAGGGGTAGAGGCATTACCCAAGGGAGGAGACAGGGGAAGAGGAGGGGTAGTGGTATTACCCAAGGGAGGAGACAGGGGAAGAGGAGGGGTAGTGGTATTACCCAAGGGAGGAGACCGGGGAAGGGGGAGAGCAAGCGGCATCACCCAAGGGAGGAGACAGGGGAAGAGGAGGGGTAGTGGTATTACCCAAGGGAGGAGACAGGGGAAGAGGAGGGGTAGTGGTTTTACCCAAGGGAGGAGACAGGGGAAGAGGAGGAGACAGGGGAAGAGGAGGGGTAGTGGTATTACCCAAGGGAGGAGACAGGGGAAGAGGGAGAGCAAGCGGCATCACCCAAGGGAGGAGACAGGGGAAGAGGAGGGGTAGTGGTATTACCCAAGGGAGGAGACAGGGGAAGAGGAGGGGTAGTGGTTTTACCCAAGGGAGGAGACAGGAGAAGAGGAGGAGTAGTGGTATTACCCAAGGGAGGAGACAGGGGAAGAGGAGGGGTAGTGGTATTACCCAAGGGAGGGGCCATGGGAAGGGGAGGGGCCATAGGAAGGGGAGGAGTGAAGGTATTACCCAAGGGAGTGGCCAGGGGAAGGGGGAGAGCAAGCGGCATCACCCAAGGGAGGAGACAGGGGAAGAGGAGGAGACAGGGGAAGAGGAGGGGTAGAGATATTACACAAGGGGGGGGCATGGGAAGGGGAGGGGCCATATGAAGGGGAGGGGCCATAGGAAGGGGAGGGGCCATAGGAAGGGGAGGGGTATTAAGATTAAGATGGCGCCGATGGAGACGGCAGCATCTCGACGAGCACTGAGAAAACTTTGCACTATTTAGATTTTTTTTTATGTACAATTATTTACATTATTAGCTCAGGAAATGTGTTGTGTCATGACATACAGCCGGGAAGAACTATTGGATATTAGAGGGGTGGTAACTCACCAGAACTACCAGTATTACGACCAGGAATACGACTTCCATGGAGCAGATCCTTTGTTCACTCTTCCCTAAACAATTTAACTTATTCCAGAGGTCGACCTAAAACATCGCACTCGAGACGGCCTGCCCACCAGCCACCGCTTCCGAGTAAATTACTAGCTAATGTTCAGTCTTTGGATAATAACGTTGATGAGCTTAGAGCAAGGATTACTTTCCAGGGAGACATCGGGCTTGTAAAATACTTTGTTTCACAGAAACATGGCTCTCTCGGGATACTCAGTACAGGATTCAATACAGGATACTCAGTACATCGCGCACACAGGAATATATATCTCTCCAGGGAAGCAGAAGTGCAGAGGGGGTAGGGGGTGTTTCATGATTAACAACTCATGGTGTAATTCTAGGAACAAGTAATTTTGTTCACCCAACCTAGAATACCTTACAATTAAATGCTGACCTTATTATCTCCCAAGAGAATTCCCCTCTGTCATCGCTACAGCCGAAACCTCGACAGCCCTCAAAGAACTTCACTGGACTTTATGCAAACTGGAAACCACATATCCTGAGGCTGCATTTATTGTAGCTGGGGATTTTAAAAAAAGCAAATCTGAGGACTAGGCTGCCGAAATTCCAACAACATATTGACTGTCCTACTCGCGCTACTAAGACTCTCGACCATTGCTATTCAAACTTTCGGGATGCTTAAAAGGCCCTCCCCCACCCTCCTTTCGTCAAATATGACCCGACGCCATCTTGTTCCTACCGGTTTATAGGCAGAAACTCAAACAAGGAGTGCCCGTGCTTCATATTATTCAATGCTGGTCTGACCAATCAGAATCGAAGCGTTGGGATTGTTTTGATCACATGGACTGGGATATGTTCCGGATAGCGTGCAAAAATAATCTAGACGCATACACGGATACGGTGACTGAGGTCATGAGGAAGTGTATAGGAGATGTAGTACCCACTGTGACTATTAAAACCTACCCTAACCAGAAACCGTGGATAGATAGTAGCATTCGAGTGAAACTGAAAGCGCGAACCACCCCATTTATCAATGGCAAGGTGACTGGTAACATGGCAGAATATAAACAGTGTCGTTATTCACTCTGCAAGGCAATCAAACAAGCTAAACGTCAGTATAGAGATAAAGTGGAGTCGCAATTCAACGGCTCAGACACGAGACGTATGTGGCAGGGACTACAGACAATCACGGACAACAAAAGGAAAACCAGCCACGTCGCCGAGACCGACGTCTTGTTTCAGAACAGACTAAACACCTTCTTTCTTCACACGCTTTGAGGATAACACTGTGGCACCGACGCAGCCCGCTACCAAGGACTGTGGGCTCTCCTTCTCCGTGGCTGACGTGAGTAAAACATTTAAAAGTGATAACCATCGCAAGGCTGCCGGTCCAGATGGCATCCCTAGCCACGTCCTCAGAGCATGCGCAGACCAGCTGGCTGATGTGTTACGGACATATTCAATCTCTCCCTATTCTAGTCTGCTGTCCCCACATGCTTCAAGATGGCCACCATTATTCCTGTACCCAAGGTCAAGGTAACTGAACTTAATGACTATCACCCCGTAGCACTCACCTCTGTCATCATGAAGTGCTTTGAGAGACCAGTCAAGGATCATACCTTACCTGCCACCTGAGAACAACTTCAATTTGCTTACCACCCCAATAGATCCACAGACGATGTAATCGCCATCACTCTGCACACTGCCTTATCCCACCTGGACAAGAGGAATACCTATGTAAGAATGTTGTTTATTGTCTATAGTTCAGAATTCAACACCATAGTATCCTCCAAGCTCATTATTAAGCTCGGGGGCCTGGGTCTGAACCCTGCCCTGTGCAACTGGGTCCTGGACTTCCTGACGGGCCGTCTCCCCAGGTGGTGAAGATAGGAAACATCACCACCACTCCGCTGATCCTCAACACTGGGGCCCCACAAGGGTGTGTGCTCATCCCCCTCCTGTACTCCCTGACTGCGTGGCCAAGCATGTCTCCAACTCAATCATTAAGTTTTCAGACGACACAACAATAGTAGGCTTGATTACCAACGATGACGAGACATTTTTACAGATGCACAACTGAAAGCATCCTGTCGCCTGGTACGGCAACAGCACCACCTGCATCCACAAGGCACTCCAGAGGGTGGTGTAGTCTGCCCAACACATTACCAGAGGAAAACTACCTGCCCTCCAGGATACCTACAGCACCCGATGTCACAGGAAGGCCAAAATGATCATCAAGGACATCAACCACCCTTAGCCACTGCCTGTTTACCACGCTGTCAACAAGAAGGTGAGGTCAGTACAGGTGCATCAAAACTGGGACCGAGAGACTGAAAAAGGAGGCCAGTCTAACCCTGATCACCAGTTTAATGGTGGCTAGGCTGGGAGGCCAGTCTAACCCTGATCACCAGTTTAATGGTGGCTAGGCCGGGAGGCCAGTCTAACCCTGATCACCAGTTTAATGGTGGCTAGGCCGGGAGGCCAGTCTAACCCTGATCACCAGTTTAATGGTGGCTAGGCTGGGAGGCCAGTCTTACCCTGATCATCAGTTTAGTCTCTTAGATGTAATGGCAAAATGTAGATTTCCACCTAAATAGACAGACCCAAAAGTAACTGCTATTTATGTGTAATTACATGATTCTTACATGGTATATGGTATTTGGAAAGAAGACATCTGGGAGATTATGAGGACATGATCATAAGATAGATAGGAGTTACATAGTTCATAATAAACAAGTTCAAGCACACACAAAATAACTTTTTTTTATTATTTTGTTTTTAAAGTAATTTTTCATTGACAAGCTATACATTAATTATTGATGACTAGAGCTGGAAACACATTAGATGTCTTGCACAACATGTGAATGATATCAGAATAAATTGGATTGATAGACCTAACTAGAAATGGGCAGATGTTTTAGTAAGTGGTGTCAGGTGTGGATGTTTCCAAGTGTCTCTAAACCTCTCCAAAGTGGCATAGGTCTGTTTCCAAGTGTCTCTAAACCTCTCCAAAGTGGCATAGGTCTGTTTCCAAGTGTCTCTAAACCTCTCCAAAGTGGCATAGGTCTGTTTCCAAGTGTCTCTAAACCTCTCCAAAGTGGCATAGGTCTGTTTCCAAGTGTCTCTAAACCTCTCCAAAGTGGCATAGGTCTGTAAATCAGATAATTCCAGTGATATTACATATTCAGATTCATATATATATTCATATTCATATTTTTGATGCGCAAAGATATAGTCACTCAGTGGACATTTAATGTTGCCATTAAGTCAAACATCATCAGATAACATGGCAATAAGCTAGATCTGTTCCAACCAACCTAAGGCTTCATTTGATACCACCCCGTGTAGCTTTAGCTCAAACACAGAACAAATCGAAGTATACCTTGTAAGATGTTTGCTGCTTGGTGAAAACATTGTGTAAAATAAACATTTTGACTCTCGGGGCTGGTGATCAATAACGGTAGGTCACAGCCAATCAGATAAGATTATCCTCATGATCTGTGGAGTCCCAGCTTTCAGTGTGTATCAACGTGTTCCGTGTCTATTTCCTTTATGTTTCACAACGCTAACCTGAATGTAGGTAGCAGCCATCTTGAAATTAGGTCAATCGGCTCGGCCTCCCCTTATAAATGCGTATACCCATATATGGTAGTAAGTCACACCAAAGATTAGAAGGCATCGGTCAATTGCCGAGATACTCAGCTTTCTGCAGACACCCTGCTTTTTCAGATAGGGACTACCATTCTCATACCAGACTGAATTGAATTGTAAAAAATCTATAGGGTCCCTAAATATGGGGATGTTACTTTTAAGAGTTTAA
Source organism: Oncorhynchus gorbuscha (assembly GCF_021184085.1). Lineage (NCBI taxonomy): Eukaryota > Metazoa > Chordata > Actinopteri > Salmoniformes > Salmonidae > Oncorhynchus > Oncorhynchus gorbuscha. Next base: position 7,160,922 of record NC_060174.1, on the reverse strand, counting down.
TGGCAGCTAAGCCGGGACATCAGTCTAACCCTGAACACAAGTTTAATGGCAGCTAGGCCGGGACATCAGTCTAACCCTGATCACCAGTTTAATGACAGCTAGGCCGGGACATCAGTCTAACCCTGATCACCAGTTTAATGGCGGCTAGGCCGGGAGGCCATTCTAACCCTGATCACTAGTTTAATGGCAGCTAGGCCGGGACTCCAGTCAAACCCTGCATCTCTTGGCCCTGTACTCGGCATCAGGGTGTGTTCCCATGGAAAAGCCGTTAGACTGGCCGCGGCAATGAGGGATGAGGAACAAGTCTCCATCAGGTCTACCAGGCAACATGGATGTTCACATATTGTTGTGCCATGTTAAGACAGCCCCATAAATTGTAATACAGTGAAGCCTGAGGGGTTTAAACAGGTGGTTAAAATAGTCTGTAGGTGTTTTTTTAAATCATTCATACAGGTGTGTGTGTGTGTGTGTGTCGGTTTAGCCTCAGGTTTTTCACGGACGTGTTTCGAGTCGACCTATAGGATTGATTCGCTGGGGTTGTCTTTATTTGTGTTGTTGTTTTTGCGTCGTCAGTCTCCCTGTTGCCATGTAAAAGTAACTTCTCCTCCTCTAGGGCGAGGGTTCTCCTCTGGGGAATGGGTTTTCCTCTGGGGTGAGGGTTCTCCTCTGGGGAGTGGGTTCTCCTCTGGGGAGTGGGTTCTCCTCTGGGGAGTGGGTTCTCCTCTAGGGCGTGGGTTCTCCTCTAGGGCGAGGGTTCTCCTCTAGGGCGAGGGTTCTCCTCTAGGGCGAGGGTTCTCCTCTAGGGCGTGGGTTCTCCTCTAGGGCGAGGGTTCTCCTCTAGGGCGAGGGTTCTCCTCTGGGGAGTGGGTTTTCCTCTAGGGCGAGGGTTCTCCTCTGGGGAGTGGGTTCTCCTCTAGGGCGTGGGTTCTCCTCTAGGGCGAGGGTTCTCCTCTAGGGCGAGGGTTCTCCTCTGGGGAGTGGGTTCTCCTCTAGGGCGTGGGTTCTCCTCTAGGGCGAGGGTTCTCCTCTGGGGAGTGGGTTCTCCTCTAGGGCGTGGGTTCTCCTCTGGGGAGTGGGTTCTCCACTGGGGCGATGGTTCTCCTCTGGGGGGTGGGTTCTCCTCTGGGTCTGGTTCTCCTCCGGGGCATGACATCTCCTCCGGGGAGTGGCTTCTCTTCTGGGTCTGGTTCTCCTCTGGGGCGAGGGTTCTCCTCTGGGGAGTGGGTTTTCCTCTGGGGTGAGGGTTCTCCTCTGGGGAGTGGGTTCTCCTCTGGGGAGTGGGTTCTCCTCTAGGGCGTGGGTTCTCCTCTAGGGCGAGGGTTCTCCTCTAGGGCGTGGGTTCTCCTCTAGGGCGTGGGTTCTCCTCTAGGGCGAGGGTTCTCCTCTGGGAAATGGGTTTTCCTCTGGGGTGAGGCTTCTCCTTTGGGGAGTGGGTTCTCCTCTAGGGAGTGGGTTCTCCACTGGGGCGAGGGTTCTCCTCTGGGGTGTGGCTTCTCCTCTGGGTCTGGTTCTCCTCCGGGGCGTGACATCTCCTCCGGGGTGTGGCTTCTCTTCTGGGTCTGGTTCTCCTCTGTGGCGTGGCTTCTCCTCTGGGTCTGGTTCTCCTCTGGGGCGTGGCTTCTCCTCTGAGGCGTGGCTTCTCCTCTTGGTCTGGTTCTCCTCTGGGGCGTGGCTTCTCCTCCGGGGTGTGGCTTCTCCTCTGGGTCTGGTTCTCCTCTGGGGTGTGGCTTCTCCTCCAGGGCGTGGCTTCTCCTCCGGGGTGTGGCTTCTCCTCTGGGTCTGGTTCTCCTCTGGGGCGTGGCTTCTCCTCTGGGTCTGGTTCTCCTCTGGGGCATGGCTTCTCCTCTGGGTCTGGTTCTCCTCTGGGGTGTGGCTTCTCCTCTGGGTCTGGTTCTCCTCTGGGGCGTGGCTTCTCCTCCGGGGTGTGGCTTCTCCTCTGGGGCGTGGCTTCTCCTCTGGGGCGTGGCTTCTCCTCCGGGGTGTGGCTTCTCTTCTGGGTCTGGTTCTCCTCTGTGGCGTGGCTTCTCCTCCGGGGTGTGGCTTCTCCTCTGGGTCTGGTTCTCCTCTGGGGCATGGCTTCTCCTCTGGGTCTGGTTCTCCTCTGGGGTGTGGCTTCTCCTCTGGGTCTGGTTCTCCTCTGGGGCGTGGCTTCTCCTCTGGGTCTGGTTCTCTTCTGGGTCTGGTTCTCCTCTGTGGCGTGGCTTCTCCTCCGGGGTGTGGCTTCTCTTCTGGGTGTGTTTCTCCTCTGGGGCATGGCTTCTCCTCCGGGGTGTGGCTTCTCTTCTGGGTCTGGTTCTCCTCTGGGGCGTGGCTTCTCCTCTGGGTCTGGTTCTCCTCTGGGGTGTGGCTTCTCCTCTGGGTCTGGTTCTCCTCTGGGGTGTGGCTTCTCCTCTGGGTCTGGTTCTCCTCTGGGGCGTGGCTTCTCCTCCGGGGTGTGGCTTCTCCTCTGGGTCTGGTTCTCCTCTGGGGTGTGGCTTCTCCTCCGGGGCGTGGCTTCTCCTCTGGGTCTGGTTCTCCTCTGGGGTGTGGCTTCTCCTCTGGGGCGTGGCTTCTCCTCTGGGGCGTGGCTTCTCCTCTGGGTCTGGTTCTCCTCTGGGGTGTGGCTTCTCCTCTGAGGCGTGGCTTCTCCTCTGGGACTGGTTCTCCTCTGGGGCGTGGCTTCTCCTCTGGGTCTGGTTCTCCTCTGGGGCGTGGCTTCTCCTCTGCGGCATGGCTTCTCTTCTGCGTCTGTTTCTCCTCTGGGGCATGGCTTCTCCTCCGGGGTGTGTCTTCTCATCTGGGTCTGTTTCTCCTCTGGGGTGTGGCTTCTCCTCTGGGGCGTGGCTTCTCCTCTGCGTCTGGTTCTCCTCTAGGGGGTGGCTTCTCCTCTGAGGCGTGGCTTCTCCTCTGGGTCTGGTTCTCCTCTGGGGCATGGCTTCTCCTCTGGGTCTGGTTCTCCTCTGGGGCGTGGCTTCTCCTCTGAGGCGTTGCTTCTCCTCTGGGTCTGGTTCTCCTCTGAGGTGTTGCTTCTCCTCTGAGGCGTGGCTTCTCCTCTGGGGCGTGGCTTCTCCTCTGGGTCTGGTTCTCCTCTGGGGGCGTGGCTTCTCCTCTGAGGCGTGGCTTCTCCTCTGGGTCTGGTTCTCCTCCGGGGCGTGACATCTCCTCCGGGGTGTGGCTTCTCTTCTGGGTCTGGTTCTCCTCTGTGGCGTGGCTTCTCCTCTGGGTCTGGTTCTCCTCTGGGGTGTGGCTTCTCCTCTGGGTCTGGTTCTCCTCTGGGGCGTGGCTTCTCCTCCGGGGTGTGGCTTCTCCTCTGGGTCTGGTTCTCCTCTGGGGTGTGGCTTCTCCTCTGGGTCTGGTTCTCCTCTGGGTCTCCTGGGGTGTGGCTTCTCCTCTGGGTCTGGTTCTCCTCTGGGGTGTGGCTTCTCCTCTGGGGCGTGGCTTCTCCTCTGGGGCGTGGCTTCTCCTCTGGGTCTGGTTCTCCTCTGGGGCGTGGCTTCTCCTCTGAGGCGTGGCTTCTCCTCTGGGACTGGTTCTCCTCTGGGGCGTGGCTTCTCCTCTGGGTCTGGTTCTCTGGTTCTCCTCTGGGCGTGGCTTCTCCTCTGCGGTCTGGTTCTCCTCTGGCTTCTCCTCGTCTGTTTCTCCTCTGGGGCATGGCTTCTCCTCCGGGGTGTGTCTTCTCTTCTGGGTCTGTTTCTCCTCTGGGGTGTGGCTTCTCCTCTGGGGCGTGGCTTCTCCTCTGGGTCTGGTTCTCTTCTGGGGCGTGGCTTCTCCTCTGAGGCGTGGCTTCTCCTCTGGGACTGGTTCTCCTCTGGGGCGTGGCTTCTCCTCTGGGTCTGGTTCTCCTCTGGGGTGTGGCTTCTCCTCTGTGGCATGGCTTCTCCTCTGGGTCTGGTTCTCCTCTGGGGCGTGGCTTCTCCTCTGGGTCTGGTTCTCCTCTAGGGGGTGGCTTCTCCTCTGAGGCGTGGCTTCTCCTCTGGGTCTGGTTCTCCTCTGGGGCGTGGCTTCTCCTCTGCGTCTGGTTCTCCTCTAGGGGGTGGCTTCTCCTCTGCGGCATGGCTTCTCCTCTCGGTCTGGTTCTCCTCTGGGGCGTGGCTTCTCCTCTGGGTCTGGTTCTCCTCTAGGGGGTGGCTTCTCCTCTGTGGCGTGGCTTCTCCTCTGGGTCTGGTTCTCCTCTGGGGCGTGGCTTCTCCTCTGGGTCTGGTTTTCCTCTGAGGCGTGGCTTCTCCTCTGAGGCGTGGCTTCTCCTCTGGATCTGGTTCTCCTCTGAGGCGTGGCTTCTCCTCTGGGGCGTGGCTTCTCCTCTGAGGCGTGGCTTCTCCTCTGAGGCGTGGCTTCTCCTCTGAGGCGTGGCTTCTCCTCTGGATCTGGTTCTCCTCTGAGGCGTGGCTTCTCCTCCGGGGCGTGGCTTCTCCTCTGAGGCGTGGCTTCTCCTCTGGGGCGTGGCTTCTCCTCTGTGGCATGGCTTCTCCTCTGGGATATGTGTTCTGCCTTGCGTCATGGACTGCGGCATCACTTTTCCCATCCGCATCAACGCATTTTCTTTCCTCCGCAATTTTATTCAAGCAGGATTTTCAGCTTTTCCTCATTACCAGCTAATCTTCAGAATGTTATTAAAACAAGAACCAGATAAAAGGCCAAATAAATGGAAGAATGTGATATTCCCCCAGTCAAATGTATATTCATAATAGGTTGCTCATAGACGTGACTTCCTTTAAACACTGACTTCGTTTGTCGTGTTATGTTTTTCAATTTACTGTACCCTCCTGAAAGAAACAAATATTTTCGAGGATCTAGCCCACATCAAAGTCATTCTCAGCTCAAAATCCAGTGTTAATCGCATTCATTTGCCTTTCTTTTAAAAACTGCGGTCACAACCACTTGACAGATGATCTTTATCACAATCTCAGAGTATTATTATACTGCGTGTGTAAACAGTAGCAACCAAACAGAGCCTATCCCCAGTATTGAGTGCGGCTATTGCTTGGTTAGTTTTCTCCTCATTTACCCTCTCTTGTGGGGATACAAACACTAAATCATTGTTAACTTCAAATATGGATTAATAAAAGAGCCAACATCAATTTGAAAAACATCCCAGACTTCTTACCTGCTGTGAAATACTGAACAGCCTTCTTTTCTCTAAGACCCTTAGGCTTAGATATTAGATTGCGGCTTTGAGCTGGCACAATCATGCCAGGGAAATATCAATCTTGTCTTTCTGAAAACATATATCACAATCTGGTGTTTGTCTTTTGATGTGTAAGATCATCCCTGTAATGATGAGCTTGTTGCTCAACACTGAGCAAGCAAGTTCTTGGCTATCCACGTATTGTGACATGCAGAATTTCAGTTGCCATATACGTAAATATCCCATTGATATTGTCTTTGTTTTATATATGATTTTAATTGTACATATTATCTTTATTTTATATATTATCTTTGATTTATATATTATCTTTGATTTATTTTTTTACAGCCATACCTTCATCTGAGATTATATATCTGTGCTAAAATGTCCTCTTTTCTATGTCGTTTGTGCGCCGCTTGTGCCACCCAAACCCTAAAACATGTTTTTTCCACATGGTTCAAAAACACAAGTGGCACACACTTTCTAGGCTTAGAAAAACATTGCTTCGACCAACTATTTGTGGCTTTGCAGTGAACATTGCAATGCATGCTCTTAAAATGTTGGGGGAAATGTTGACTTTTATTCTTTTAAAAGCAAGTCCACAATGATGATGATGATGATGATGATGATGATGATGATGATGATGATGATGATGATGATGATGATTAATGAATCATTACTATTTGTTGCTGTTTTTACTATTATTATTAACTATTATTTACTATTAGTATAAATTATTATTTACTATTATTATTAACTATTATTTACTATTCATATTAACTATTATTTACTATTAGTATTAATTATTATTTACTATTATTATTAATTATTATTTACTATTATTATTTACTATTGGTATTAATTATTATTTACTAGTATTATTAATTATTATGTACTATTAGTATGAACTATTATTTACTATTAGTATGAACTATTATTTACTATTATTATTAACTATTATTTACTATTATTATTTATTATTATTTACTATAATTATTATTTACTATTAGTATTAATTATTATTTACTTTTAGTATTAACTATTATTTACTATTATTATTATTTATTATTATTTACTATAATTATTATTTACTATTAGTATTAATTATTATTTACTATTAGTATTAATTATTATTTACTATTAGTATTAACTATTATTTACTATTAGTATTAACTATTATTTACTATTATTATTACCTATTATTTACTATTAGTATTAATTAGTGGTCCTTTATTAGTTTAGCATGCGCTTATAACGCCAGGGTAGTGGGTATTAATTATTAGAATGTTACATGACTTAGTATTTGGATATTCTTTATATTATTTATTTATTTATTTTTATTATTTACTATTAGTATTAATTATTATTTACTATTAGTATTAATTATTATTTACTATTAGTATTAATTATCATTTACTATTAGTATTATTTATTATCATTTACTATTATTAGTATTAATTATTATTTACTATTATTATCATTTATTATTTACTATTAGTATTAATTATTATTTACTATTAGTATTAACTATTATTTACTATTAGTATCATTTATTATTTACTATTAGTATTAATTATTATTTACTATTAGTATTAACTATTATTTACTATTAGTATTCATTATTATTTACTATTATTATTCATTATTATTTACTATTAGTATTAACTATTATTTACTAGTATTATTAATTATTATTTACTATTATTATTTATATTATTATTATTAATTATTATTTACTATTATTATTCTTTATTATTTATTATTATTATTAACTATTATTTACTAGTATTATTAATTATTATTTACTAGTATTATTTATATTATTATTAATTATTATTTACTATTATTATTTACTATTGGTGTTAATTATTATTTACTATTTTATTAATTATTATTTACTATTATTATTTGCTATTGGTATTAATTATTATTTACTATTATTATTAATTATTATGTACTATTAGTATTCATTATTATTTACTATTATTATTAACTATTATTTACTATTATTATTAATTATTATTTACTATTATTATTAATTATTATTTACTATTATTATAAACTATTATTTACTATTATTATTTATTATTATTTACTATTATTATTATTTATTATTATTATTTATTATTATTTACTATTATTATTATTTATTATTATTTACTATTATTATTTACTATTATTATTTATTATTATTTACTATTATTATTTATTATTATTTACTATTATTATTTATTATTATTTACTATTATTATTTATTATTATTTACTATTATTATTTATTATTATTTACTATTATTATTATTTATTATTATTATTTATTATTATTTACTATTATTATTATTTATTATTATTTACTATTATTATTTACTATTATTATTATTTATTATTATTTACTATTATTATTATTTATTATTATTTACTATTATTATTTATTATTATTTACTATTATTATTTATTATTATTTACTATTATTATTTATTATTATTTACTATTATTATTTATTATTATTTACTATTATTATTTATTATTATTTACTATTATTATTAATTATTATGTACTATTAGTATTCATTATTATTTACTATTAGTATTAATTATTATTTACTATTATTATTTATTATTATTTACTATTATTATTAATTATTATTTACTATTATTATTATTTATTATTATTTACTATTATTATTTATTATTATTTACTATTATTATTTATTATTATTTACTATTATTATTAATTATTATTTACTATTATTATTATTTATTTGTAATTGCTGTCATTGAACATATTTTCATTCATCAAAATGTCATGAAAACCATTTGCATTATTGTTGAACTCTTTTTCATTGTATGCACATTCATGGTATGTGATTTTAATGTTTCGAAAGTCATTTAAACTGAGTGATATAACGTTGCCACGAGAAGCAAAATGAACCAAAGATGTTAAAATGTCATGACTAGCCACTAGCCAGGCATCACAATTTGCATCAGGTTCAACTAATCAGAATCAACTAATAAGGATGAACTAATTAGGTTCAACTAATCAGAATCAACTAATAAGGATGAACTAATTAGGTTCAACTAATCAGAATCAACTAATAAGGATGAACTAATTAGGTTCAACTAATCAGAATCAACTAATAAGGATGAACTAATTAGGTTCAACTAATCAGAATCAACTAATAAGGATGAACTAATTAGGTTCAACTAATCAGAATCAACTAATAAGGATGAACTAATTAGGTTCAACTAATCAGAATCAACTAATAAGGATGAACTAATTAGGTTCAATTAATCAGAATCAACTAATAAGGATGAACTAATTAGATTCAACTAATCAGAATCAACTCATCTCAAATCCATTCTATTCATGCGATACTTCACACCTAGTAAATGTGTTGCAAATAACATTAAAGTTGCTGAATCCTGTGTCATAAAGGCCACTTTCAGATGGATAAACTGTTGTTTGTCTAAAAACCATACCGTTTCCGTCATGTTTGCTTATGAAATATGTTAAAATGTAACTGTGACGTTTGGTTATGGAATTACAACAAAGTTGAAACCTCTGGCTCTTCCATCCGTATCCCCACTGGATTTCATGTGGAACTACCCCAATGCACCAATCAGCCCCCTCTTCTCCTTCCACCTAACCATGGCAGGCTTGCCTCTCAGTGTCATCAGCCCCCCCTAACCCTCCAGCCTTCCTCCCTCCCTCTCCCCCTAAGCTTAAGGCCAGCAGCCCCCTTCCCCTCCTTTAGAGCTGCAGCCCCCTCTCCTCCTTCCCCCTAACCTCTCAGTGTCATCAGCCCCCTTCCCCTAACCTCCCAGTGGTATCAGCCTCCTCCCCTCCTTCCCCCTAACCTCTCAGTGGTATCAGCCTCCTCCCCTCCTTCCACTTAACCTCTCAGTGTCATCAGCCCCCTTCCCCCTAACCTCTCAATGGCATCAGCCCCCTTCCCCTCCTTCCCCCTAACCTCTCAGTGTCATCAGCCCCCTTCCCCTCCTTCCCCTAAGCTTAAGGCCAGCAGCCCCCTCCCCCCTTCACCCTAACCTTTAGAGCTGCAGCCTCCTCCCTCCTTCCCCTAACCTTTCCTTCCCCTCCTTCCCCCTAACCTTTAGAGCAGCAGCCCCTTCCCTTCCTTCCCCTAACCTTTAGAGCAGCAGCCCCCTCCCCTCCTTCCCCCTAACCTTTAGAGCAGCAGCTTCCTTCCCTCTAACCTTTAGAGCTTGCAACCCCTTCCCCTCCTTCCCCTAACCTTAAGAGCAGCAGCCCCTCCCCTCCTTCCCCATAACCTTTAGAGCCGCAGCCCCTCCCCTCCTTCCCCCTAACCTTTAGAGCTTCAGCCCCCTCCCTCCTTCCCCCTAACCTTAAGAGCAGCAGCCCCCTCCCCTCTTTCCCCCTAACCTTTAGAGCCGCAGCCCCCTCCCCTCCTTCCCCCTAACCTTTAGAGCTTCAGCCCCTCCCCTCCTTCCCCCTAACCTTTAGAGCAGCAGCCCCTCCCCTCCTTCCCCCTAACCTTTAGAGCAGCAGCCCCTCCCCTCCTTCCCCCTAACCTTTAGAGCAGCAGCCCCCTCCCCTCCTTCCCCCTAACCTTTAGAGCAGCAGCACTGTGCAAAATACCCAAATGTAATAAACTGTTATTTATAGGACCGTAACAGCCTTGTAGTTTGTCTTTCACAAACCCCAGAGGAGGACACTTATTGATGCAGCGGCAGAGAAAGACGACTGGGAAGCAGAACACTACATTGCCCTCCCCTGGCAGCATGTGCATAGGTTCCTGCAGCAAACCAGTTTGGTTCATAATTTTTTTTCGGCCACATGAAAGCTGAAAACTTAAGCGTATAAAATTTTTGTGGTGAAGAAAAAAATGGTAATAATCAAACTCAACCCAAGTCTTCGTCATAATGTCATTGGAAAAAATCTGTAACATCATTAAAATATATACGCAAAGAGGAAGAAGAGGACAAGAAAAACTTATGACACCACATTTGCAGCATGGCGAAAACATGTGTCCCTCGCTTGTTAAAATGTCAAAATAAAATAGCTGGTGGATTATTATTTATTTATTTATTTTATATATATATATATATTTAACCTTTATTAACTAGGCAGGTCAGTTAAGAACAAATTCTTATTTACAATGATGGCCTACCCCCGGCCAAACCCTAACCTGGACAACACTAAGATGCAGTGCCTTAGACCGCTGCACCACTCGGGATAAAAATGTTGAGAGAAAAAAAAAACAGGTCAACATGAGGTAAGAGTAGGTTTGGAGAGAACATTGGTCGTGTTGTTGGATCAGCACCGTGTTTACGAGGCATATGCTGTTGATGAATTTGACTGAGTGTTCTCCTTCCATGAGAATCAGTGAGCTCCCCCAGTTCTCACACTAGGAAGCCGGTGAGTGAGTGGGATTTTCCAGAATGAGCCACCGCTGAAACCCTCCATTAGTTCATAGGAAGGCTGAGTGTGGCTTGCGTCTGTCCGTTCAAAGCGCGGGAAACAAAAACATGGCTTCTGCGGCTTGCTCTAGGGCCATCATGGCCACTGAAACTGCAAAGGAGCATGGAATATGTAGTTGAACAAGTCCATGTTCAACCAGGTCCAGAACCCCTTCGATTGATTCCCTGTCTCCCACTGTCACTCGTGATGGAGCTGACCGCTCAGAAATGTAGTCGTTCATGTAGATGAACACCACATGTCCGCTCTTATTGCTCACTGGCCGGCAGAGAGTATTATAACCCCTCCAGTTGGCGCATGAAGATAGGCGACAATGAGCGTTTCCACACCACCTGTTGACAGGGAATATTCACCTCTGATCGGCCTGGTTCCAGACCAACCTTCTCTTTTTCCACAATGGGCCTTTGTCACAGACAATATCTGGCAGGTATTCAGGGGGTACGCCCCTGAAGCATGCTGATGCCGCCATCACCAACCACGGTGTGTCACCCAAGCCGTGGCCAGGAGCACTGTCCGAATCCATCAGAGTCCACCTTCGGAGCCAATTTACACTGTATATGTGGATTCACCTTCGGAGCCAATTATATATGTGGATTTTTGTCAAGAGACCAAGTGTTTGGACCTGGTTCAACCTGGGCTGGTTCAAACTGGACCTGGTTCAACCTGGACCTGGTTCAAACTGGACCTGGTTCAAACTGGACCATGTTCAACCTGACCTGGTTCAAACTGGTCCTGGTTCGACCTGGACTGGTTCAAATTTGACCTGGTTCAACCTGGACTGGTTAAACTGGACCTGGTTCAAACTGGATCTGGTTCAAACTACACTGGTTCAAACTGGACCTGGTTCAAACTGGACCTGGTTCGACCTGGACCTGGTTCGACCTGGACTGTTTCAACCTGGACTGGTTCAACTTGGACTTAGGGGTAGACGTAACATAGTAGATGTAAAGCTATGAGACCAGGCTGCCTGGTTGGGTGTAATTGGTGACAGCTTTTCTCATTCAGGGTGGTATGGATGGGGGCTCTGTCTAGCTCCAGCCTGGATTTCAATGAGGAAGAAAGAGTGGGAGAGAGAAGGGGGGGGGATGCCAGAGTGAAATAGATTTTCCTCTCTAGGAGTGAGTAAGAGGGTGACAGGAACAGGTTCTTTTCAGTATAGCTGAATACTGTTTAGCTGAATAATGTATAGCTGAATACTGTATAGCTGAATACTGTTTAGCTGAATACTGTATAGCTGAATACTGTATAGCTGAATACTGTTTAGCTGAATACTGTTTAGCTGAATACTGTATAGCTGAATACTGTATAGCTGAATACTGTTTAGCTGAATACTGTTTAGCTGAATACTGTATAGCTGAATAATGTATAGCTGAATAATGTATAGCTGAATACTGTTTAGCTGAATACTGTTTAGCTGAATACTGTATAGCTGAATACTGTATAGCTGAATACTGTTTAGCTGAATACTGTATAGCTGAATAATGTATAGCTGAATACTGTTTAGCTGAATGTATAGCTGAATACTGTTTAGCTGAATACTGTATAGCTGAATACTGTTTAGCTGAATACTGTATAGCTGAATAATGTATAGCTGAATACTGTTTAGCTGAATAATGTATAGCTGAATACTGTTTAGCTGAATACTGTATAGCTGAATAATGTATAGCTGAATACTGTTTAGCTGAATACTGTATAGCTGAATACTGTATAGCTGAATACTGTTTAGCTGAATACTGTATAGCTGAATACTGTATAGCTGAATACTGTTTAGCTGAATACTGTATAGCTGAATAATGTATAGCTGAATACTGTTTAGCTGAATACTATATAGCTGAATAATGTATAGCTGAATACTGTTTAGCTGAATACTGTATAGCTGAATAATGTATAGCTGAATACTGTATAGCTGAATACTGTTTAGCTGAATACTGTATAGCTGAATAATGTATACATAGCTGAATACTAAATATACTTAGGTGGCAGTGGTAGCTTCAAGGTTAGAGAGATGGGACAGTTACTGGATGTTTGTCTGTTTGTGTCCCAGGGCTGAGAAATCTGGTGAGAGGGAGCTGGCAGCTGGACGGCTGCTGGCATCAGAATCTTCAGGTGCCACCTACTGAGTTGTGCCCTTCACCAAGAGAGTGGTAGGGTATCCTAGTGGTTAGAGCTTTGGACTAGTAACCGGAAGGTTGCAAGTTCGAATCCCCTAGCCGACAAGGTACAAATCTATCGTTCTGCCCCTGAACAGGCAGTTAACCCACTGTTCCTAGGCTGTCATTGAAAATAAGAACTTGTTTTTAACTGACTTGCCTAGTTAAGCTCTGCGGCTGAGACTGTGCTTGTATGATATCCAGGGGGTTAGGGATAATGCACGAGAGAAAGAAGACATTTAGGTTGTATGGGGTTGTATGGGGTTGTATGGGGTTGTATGGGGTTGTATGGGGTTGTATGGGGTTGTATGGGGTTGTGTTGGGGTTGTATGGGGTTGTGTTGGGGTTGTATGGGGTTGTGTTGGGGTTGTATTGGGGTTGTGTTGGGGTTGTGTTGGGGTTGTGTTGGGTTGTGTTGGGGTTGTATTGGGTTGTATTGGGTTGTATTGGGTTGTATTGGGTTGTATTGGGTTGTATTGGGGTTGTATTGGGTTGTATTGGGTTGTACTGGGGTTGTGTTGGGTTGTGTTGGGTTGTATTGGGTTGTACTGGGGTTGTATTGGGTTGTGTTGGGTTGTGTTGGGGTTGTATTGGGGTTGTATTGGGTTGTGTTGGGGTTCACTGGAGAGGTGCAGTGAAATGTGTTGTTTTACAGGGTCAGCCATGGTTGTACAGTGACACTGGAGCAATTTAGGGTTAAGGGCCTTGCTTCCCCAGTGAGTTTTCACTGGAGGACTAGGTGCAGTCAGGAAATCTGTTCAGGACTAGGACCCTTTCAGGACTAGGGTCAGGACTAGCCATGGACTAGAACCCTACCACTCTCAGGACTGACACTGGAGCAATTTAGGACTTACCACTCTCAGGACTAGGCCTTGACTTACCACCCAGGTAGGAGTTTACCCATGACTCTACCACTGACTAGGACTCTACCACTCTCAGGACTAGGACTCTACCACTCTCAGGACTAGGACTCTACCACTCTCAGGACTAGGACTCTACTACTCTCAGGACTAGGACTCTACCACTCTCAGGACTAGGACCCTACCTATCTCAGGAATAAGAGCAATCGTAAATACAGTAAGGAAAGGACTTATTTTGGGGAATGAATGCTTAGTCCTTTGGTATTTCGAGAGAGCAAATAGTGCCACTCTGTGGTCCAAAACAGAAAGTGCTTCAACAGAATGCACCGTAGCGCGAGGCCACCTCTCCAAATTGTATCATATTGCTCGTCGATGGAACTTTTGCCTTGTCCACCTTGGAATGTAGGTCGGGTAAAGTTGTATAAGTGTTTCAGATCTACACAGCATCATTTCTTCGCTGCATTCGCAATCGATGACCATACATTACTGAAGTCAACCGCGCGGCAACTTGCTCATAAGAGAAACGCGCACTGCAGATGTCGAAAGACAACGTGTTTCCTTCATGACAAAGTGTTAGAGAATCATTTAAAATGTATGTTTCTGAATTACATCCTTGACATGGGTATCAGATTTGACCATGGTTCATTTAACTCATTGCCTGAGCCTAACCGGAAGGGCGCATAGGCAAACGGAGCATCTTCACCTGGGCTCCGCTATGTTATCTCTGTCGCATCAGTAATGTTTGTGGGGTCTGACACGCTCGACAAATCGAATGAACCATAGGCTTTTGATCGTTACTGACGGGTTAGAGTACACGTTATAGGGACAGCAGGCACACACACGTAATGCTTGTAGTTGCATGGGAATCGCACGGCAGACTAAACCCATGCATGTCCCCCAGGTCGATGCCCAAATGGATGCATTGATATAAAGTAAATGAGCATTAGTATCGTCTAATATCTACCAATTACTGACAATAACCAAGGAAACAGCCTATCAGAGAGCGCATATTAGGCTACAATTCTACAGCAGGTCCACACGACGCACAACCCCCCAAAGTTCAGTTTCATTCTCATTTACAAGGAGGTTGGAGTCGTTGTAATTGCCTAGATCTTTTGAATTCAAGTTATAGACACTCGTGTTTTAAAGTTACGCATTATTCATTATTTTTTTTCACATGTTGGTGCACAGGCTGAATAGACCTATTTGTTATTATGAGTTACTGTATATCAATAGAAAATACAGCTGACTAACGAATACATAATTCCAAACAAAAATACACATTTATTTACCAAGACAGTACATCTTTTGGAATGGTGTTTGATTTAACCCCCCCCCCCATTCTGCGTTAATGAGTGGGTTTATCATTCCCCACGAAATCTGTTGCATTTAACAAGTCAGGTCTTGATTTCTTTGGAACTCATTGTCCAACCTCATTTCCTCGCGGTGGGTGGTTGGCATTTGAATAGAGTATCATGTGTCTGCCAATGCCACACTGCTACACTTGTGAATTGCATATCATTGCTCCTTTTCAAGCAAAGCAATTAAGTATTGTTTTGGTGGAAAACCAGTCGTAGTGGTGCATGGTGAAACAGTAATGTAATGGGTTTTTTTTTGTTTTATTTAATTAATTTAAGCCATAATGACCGGTGTAGATATCATTTTAATTCATAATTTAGCATGACGCGCTCCTCAATAGATTACGCAGGTAGGCCAATGCAGAAGGGGAAAAAAAACGAAATTGGCAAGGTACAAGAGGGAGGGGGAAGGAAGACCATTACGCAGGTTGTCATGACATCACCAGCGGCCGGCTATAAAGCCGTGAGTAGTAATTCGTAGAGTTAGAGTAGCACTTGGGAAGCTTGGAGTAAAGACCGACGCAAAGACAGAGAACCAATATAATTTATCGTATACTGAACTTCGCCAAAGAGGAATCCTTTACAACAAAAAACTTGTCAGAATGAACATCTCACATTTGGTGGCATGTGGACTTATGATCACCCTGCTTTCACTGCGGACAGGGGCGAAGCCTCTGACACCGGCGCAACAGAAGGTGAGGTCACTTCATTGATGTGCGCGCTGTCATTTGTGAGCGGAATGCGATTATTTGGAGAAATATATTTGCATGGTGCACAGCTATAGGCTAACTAATAGTATTCACATTACGGTTCCCCAAATAGCATCAACAACTGATGCAAGTGTATAGACTACTGGGAATGTACATATTGGTATGCATACTATCAATGGCCATGTATCATATATAAACTAGGCTATACTATATACTATACTAAGACCATTGCATTTACATTACATCGCTCATATTGAAGATGGGGGTTTGTATCTTTCTTAATTAACGTACGCATAGGCTATTACTGGAAGGAAAGGCTTGGTTTTTTATTTATTTTTAAAACGATCAGGGCGATATATGGATAGATACTGTGTTCAACGGCGAAACTACAGCCACTTAGGCTACTTAATTGCATACGGTTGACTATATTCATGCTGGTACCCAAGCGCGCGTCTTGAGAAGCGCTCGAGTGGACATAGGATACGAGGACACAGTGACCTTTACATGTAGACTACCCAAATGAGCTTTTGCGCGTCCTACATGTAACATACATATTGGTTGCCTTCAATAGGCTACTAAGTCAATCTTAGATATCTTTGAAAAAGTGTTTTTTAAACCAGATAACATCCATTTCCCACCCGTTGAAAAGGCGCATCTGCCATCAAGAGAGAGACTCATAGCGCAAATAATTCAACAACAAAAATCATTATGTCCTTTAATCAACGTTGAAAACTGATTGGATTTGCAAAAATTCATCAATGTAAGGGAATTTAGTAATTGTTTTACTCAACTTTAAACCTAAATACAACGACATGGTTAAAAAAAAATCACGTTGAATTCAAGTTAGTTGACAACTCAACCAAATGTAAATCAAAACAAGACGTTGAACTGACGTCTGTGTGAGTGGGTATTCTACTGCATGCGCACCTGTCTCTCCAGCTGCATCCGATAATCCCCGGGACTGGGAGACTCATTTCTGACCAGTGTTTATCGCTTTATTCAACGAATGTGCAATTAGAAAGGCTACACACCGTTTCCCATGTGTTAAAACGCAACACCACACACAAATTCAGGATTTGGTTTCAAAGGACGGGCCAATTAATTGCAGCATTTTATGTGATTTCTATTCAGTATCTAACTTAGGTCAGAACTCGTCGTGTAGCTACTGTCTTTTGGTTCTTCCTGACGCGAGTCAAGTGTAGACAGCACTGACATTACTAGATGTAGCCTATAATTGAGCAAAGGTTTCATATGGAACATAAATACATTTACAAGGCCAGCTGAAAACAAAAAAGTGTCGGGAAAAGTGCAGGATAGTGAGTTTACTGCTTCCTGAAGTATGCAATTGATGAATACGCATATTTGTCGTTAATCAGAATCATTCCCAGATGCGCTATCTGCTGACAGGTGCTTACATAAGTCGTTTCCATATAGAATGTATTATCTAAAGCGGGTGTCTCTTGTTTCTGTATCCCAGTCTCTCAGAAGTTTGCTGGGGGAGGAACTGTCGGAGTTCATGGCGTCGGACGAGCGAGAGCAGAGGCTGGAAAAAGTGCGCTCCCGGGTACGCTTGCTGCGAGACCTGCGCATGGACACTCGCGCCAAGGCCATGTGGGCGCGACTGCTGAACGACCAGCCCAGCGCACGGAGACACAAATCAAACACCAAGAAAGGATCCGCGGCCCGGAGCGGCTGCTTCGGACACAAAATGGACAGGATAGGCACCATTAGCGGCATGGGCTGTTAGAGAAGGCATATCAAGACTTGTTGGTAAGTAACCTAACCTCTCACGCTATCTCCCTTTCTCCTTGCGCAATTGCACATCATGTGATTAAATCAGGAGGAACGTACATCACCACCAATTTAGGATGGGAGACAAAAAGGCAAATGATATATATATTTTAAAGACTATTTGAAAACAACCTAATTTGAGGATCGTTCTATGAGTCTACTACAAAATCCCCAATGTAACTCCTGTGACAATTTCAGATGAGTCACCCATAGACTACAGACTGTAAAAGCGTTGAACAGGTTGCAGTAAATACCCATGCTTTTGTTTTTTTAATTGAACCTTTATTTAAGAATAAATGTATGCTCGTGGAGGTGATGATGTGGCCCCCTGTGAGCACGTCAGACTGGCAACATGTTGCAATTTCTCAACCTGGAAGGTGCAAAGACCTTTCAGGCTGCAGGTCCTCAAAATAAAATACAAATACGTTCATCATTCATTTCTCGATATTCATAAAAAATCAAGCTAGCTCACTAGCAGAGTTACATTCATCAACATCAATGATCCGCTGATAGCCCACCCTCTTGCCGATGTAAATCATGCGTTTAGGAGGCACTGTAACTACCTTGCATTTTTGACGTGTGTGTTTTTGCGGAAATAAATTGGCCTATGCTCAAAAATGTTAGAATGTTGTGACTTATCTTCAATGCTCTCAAATGGTTAAATAACGACTTCATAATAGAGCCCATGTAACAGTATAATTTGAAACCGTCCCCTCGCCCATACCCGGGCGCGAACCAGGGACCTTCTGCACACATCAACAACAGTCACCCTCGAAGCGTCGTTACCCATCGCTCCACAAAAGCCACGGCCCTTGCAGAGCAAGGGGAACCACTACTTCAAGGTCTCAGAGCAAGTGTCGTAACCGATTGAAACGCTATTTAGCGCACACCGCTAACTAAGCTAGCCGCTTCACATCCGTTACACCTAGTATTCATGCTATTTTAACTCATAGTGGCTTGTTAGCTAGAGTCCAGACTACCTATGCTGCCACTGCTGCACTGACACATGTGCAACTCCTGGCAGAAGGGATGGAGTTGGATGGGAAGTAGATGCAACGGCTCCTCTTTTGTCTTTCTGCCTCTCTCTGTGTCGCGTAGCAGCCAACCAGATCCAATATTGATGATTATGTAAATCTAAGTGTTGTTCAGTGTCAATCAAATGTTATGCTGCTGTGGCAGTATTGTTGATATTTAAACTAAGTAGCTAGCTACACAGGATCGACCGGTCACCGCATCTCAAGCCATGCATGTTTGGATTCTGGGCATGCGAGCACAGTACAGGGCAGGCCACCAACGGACGGGTATGGGTGGCAAACTTCACGACGTCACGACTAATTGCGGGCAGAACAACAGACAAAACTGAATACAAAAAAAAATATTCCACCACCAATAAGAGCACTTGGCGTGTGGGAGGGCAAAGCGACAGGTGCTCTGCACAGGTAGACTCTTATCTGTGCAAGACACATGCCTGACCTGAAAATTCAGAGTAGGGATAAATCCTTCAGACTAATCCTTTTGGTTTAGGCCTACTGACTAATACAAACACATCTGGTTAAGACTGCATTAGGAAGAAGGATAGGGAGAGACCTACAAATGCATCTGCTTCTTGATTGAAATCATGAACAATCGCCTGCAAATTGACTTTTACAAGCAGTCCATCTATGTGCTATCTGCCTTTCCTGTGTGGGACAGTGGGAGAGGGCATAACGATGTGTCCCACTGATGCTGTAACAGAACATTGTGTTGAGGACAAAAGCCCCGTAGAATGAGATCACAAATCCCCTCTTGAAATGTTCCAAGTCTGTGGGAAGCGATCAAATTGGCCTTAGGAAGTCCATACACATTGCAGGACATCATCATAAGTAATCATAGCTATTGGCTGAAAGCCTAATGGGACATATGTGAACACGATGAGGACATAATCAATGACTTCATAATTGTCCCACACTCCAGTCTGCTTTATCAATGGCCTTTGGCCTGACAATAAGATCTACAGTAGATCTCAGAGTCAGGCCAAAGGCCGTTTGGTAATGCAGAATGGATTATGGGACAATTATGAGGTCATCGACCAGTCTCTAGTGGGTAGGAAGAGGAACACCTACAGAGAGAGAGAGAGAGAGAGAGAGCAGGTTCCTCTCTTTGTAGATGGACACACTCACAGAAAACATGTAACACACACACACACACACACACACACACACACACACACACACACACACACACACACACACAGCACCCTAGGAGGAATGTTCCAGGAAACCCTTCCCTTTTGCTCAGAAAGAAAAGCAGAACATGAAAGGGGCGGTATGCAGGATGAGGCAATGGGGAAACCAGGTGAATCACGCTAAGGGGTGCTTGGCCTTCATGTGGTTGTGTGTGGCTAACAGTGAAATCCTGCCGGGGGGGGGCTGGTGTGGTGCCTTGCGTACGCTGTGGCTCACAGACTGTCTATACAGTATGTGACTAAGTGTGTATGTTTCTTGGGCAGACACCTCTCTTCCTCCTTTTACTAACTTTAATGAGAAGTGAGAGATGAGCAGAGTATTGGGCAGTCAATTAAGGATTGTGTGAGAGACTAGGTCTGGACTGTGGTTGGTCGGAGCAGAGGTGTGCATTGAGACTGTTTAGTTAGAGGGTTTGTTTTAGTGAGACTGACAGGTGATCGGCTATAATTTGTGTCCATATCTATTTAGAGGTTTCTGTGAACAAATCCATCTATTTAGAGGTTTCTGTGAACAAATCCATGTATTTAGAGGTTTCTGTGAACAAATCCATGTATTTAGAGGTTTCTGTGAACAAATCCATGTATTTAGAGGTTTCTGTGAACAAATCCATGTATTTAGAGGTTTCTGTGAACAAATCCATGTATTTAGAGGTTTCTGTGAATAGATCCATCTAACCAGGTCTTTTCTTCTTCTTTCTTCCCAGAGCGTTCAGACGATGGGTTCGGACAACTTGGGTTAAGTTGGTCCTCGCCTGAGGAAAATTACCTAAAAAGTGACCGATTTTTGGTACGAAAAGCCACCATGACCAACATATTCAAGGACTGAGACAACAATGATAAAACCAATCCATATGTATAACATAAAGACCAACACACAATACAAAATGGCGGATAAGGGTGGAAAAACTAGAAACCGCAAAGCTGTATATTGTCGCTGCTGCTGTACATTCGTGTACTTTCATTCCGCATAAATGTATTTATGTTTTAAAAACTATTTATATGTTTATAAAAGAGATATTTATAAATATGAGTTTTATTTATGCAACATTTTGAAATGGATGCAAACTGCAGGTCAATTCTGTTTGTAACCTTTTTTTTGTCCTAAACAGTTGTACATGTTTTCAAAATGATTAAAAAAAACATTCCATGCACTTATGAGTCTCCTTCCAGTTTCTGTATATGTGGAAATCATGTCTAGGGCTCTATTCAGTGGGAGTCTGAGGCTGAAGCTTTGTTCTGTGATAGTGAACCGCTTACATAGGCCAACAAATCTCTTCATTGAGTGCTGTTGTAAATTATCTTTTTATTATTAAGAAGGACAAGTGAATGGACAGAGATATACAAGAACACAAACTCTTAGGCAAGACCAAATGGCAAATATAGATACTGTATACATAACTTGCTTCCTCTCAACAGTTTCATCATCGGAGTCAACTGTTGTTTCTTAAGCTGCAAACAGCTTTTAACATGTCAGGCTGGAGTGCTTGGATATCCTCATTAATCCTCATGAGGATCACGTATGTATGCAGGGAGCTCCTTTTTACCATCATGTGAATGTGTGTATTCATTGGAACAACTACAGCAGAGGTATCCGTATGAATCACCTGGATGTTGAGCATTAGGGCACACGACACCTAATGTTTTTACAGGGGAAAAATGAAAATAAGCATTTCTTATTGGAGAAGTCCAGGAAGTACCTATTTCAATCCGTTCTCTTCCATTTGGTACTTATTGAACACAACCCTGCAAACAGCTCTTGATAAACATAACCATTTTTGAACAAAGGCAAGTGTTCAGCAGTGTGATATTTAAACACAAGAGGGCGGCAGTGAGAAAATAAATGTGGAATTCTCCCAACTGTGCAGGTGCATGAGCTGTATGCCAGTGAGCCTGAGCTATAAGGCAATCAGAGACCACTGAAAATGGATAACTAACTCCCTGACAGAAACATTTGAAGGGTATTGTCTAGAACATGTCAAAATGGACAGACCTTCAAAGAATATATAGCAATACATGTGATCAATTTCCCTGTATTTACCATAATGCTTGATGTAATCAACACCATCCATCCATCTCATCATGGTCTCTCATCTCATGGTCCATTCATTTTAGTTACAGACTACATAGGAATTCATGTGTTGCAGAGAAGTCACTATGAAAAGACAGGAGCGTGGAGGTTCTGTGTAAGAGTGACGCTCTCCCCTAATTTGATTGGTTCCTATCTAAGAGGCAAGGAAAAGGACATCCTGTTCTTGTTTAATGAGCTGCTCCTCAGTCTTTGCCATGGTCTTGTTTCTAGGGCGGTATTGGAAATTGTAAGACCTAATGCATTTAATTTCTCCACTCGGAAGAATAATATGTTGGTGGATGGTCATTGGGGTTGTGTAATATAAATCTAGGACACCAGTTTACTGTGTTCTAATCAGCCATCTGTTCTTTATGAGTAGTTTCTAGGGCAAGAACAACCTAATTGTGACTCAACCTGACTCATAAGAGGTGTAATGACACCTTATTCAAGTTTCCAGTTTTATTGTCACGTGCACAAGTACATTGAAATGTCTCTTTTGCAAGCTCTAAACCCAACAATGCAGTAATCAATATCAGTAATACAAATACTACACTACAAAGTAGAATAAAAACACACAATAAATTGAAATAAGAAGACGAGAAAGTATGTACAGTGCCTTCGGAAATAATTCAGACCCCTTGACTCTCCACATTTTGTTACGTTACAGCCTTATTCTAAATTTGATTAAATAAATAAAAATCCTCAGCAATCTGCACACAAATAACCAGTAATGATACAGCAAAAAAAAAATATTTTAGTAAATCTATTAAGATACAGTATAATAAACAAATACTGTTCTGGCCCCTATAGTTGGGTTTGAGTTCCTTTAGGCGATGATGTAATTCCAATTGTTGACCACTTGGGGGCCACTGTCCTGTGTCGAGGTGTGTTGTTCGTTTAATGTGCTGAACCTTGTAGAAGAAGAATTGTTTACGTTCCGAAATGGTGAAAGTCACTCTGTGGAGCTGCAGACGTTATTAAACTCCATCCTTCTTGCTATCATTTTGTAGAAAAAAAAATAATCATAACATATTTGACATTCAATTCATGATGATATTTTGTACAGCTTATTGTTTTAATGATATTTATGAATCTTGATAGCCACATGAATATATGTTCAGTGCATTTGATCTTGTCATGTTTTGGATAATTATTTCCTTCCGATTTAATACATAATGCTGCATATTTCTGTGTTTATGAACATGTATACAAATACAATGAAGCCTAGTATTCATTCATACACATTGTTATTTTCATTCTATATTTCAGTTTTACTCATTTCAGTCACTATTACTGTACCTACGAAGCAGTGGCAATAAGTTATCTTCCAACACAACAGTAGCTGTACCGGTTTTATCAATCTGCTAAGTTTAAGAAGGGGACTCTTTTGCGAGGGTAGAATATATAGACAGGATTGTGTCGAGGCACAGATCTGGGAAAGGGTACTAAAACATTTCTGCAGCATTGAAGGTCCCCAAGAACACAGTGGCCTCCATCGTTCTTAAATGGAAAAAGTTTGGAACCACCAAGGCTCTTCCTAGAGCTGGCCACCCGGCCAAACTGAGCAATTGGGGGAGAAGGGCCTTGGTTAGGGAGGTGACCAAGAAAACGATGGTCACTCTGACAGAGCTGTAGAGTTTCTCTGTGGAGATGGGAGAAACTTCCAGAAGGACAACCATCTCTGCAGCACCAATCAGGCCTTTATGGTAGAGTGGCCAGACGGAAGCCACTCCTCAGGAAAACGCACATGTTTTGAGTTTGTCAAGAGGCACCTAAAGGACTCTCAGACCATGAGAAACAAGATTCTCTGGTCTGATGAAACCATGATTGAACTCTTTGGCCTGAATGCCAAGCATCACGTCTGGAGGAAACCTGGCACCATCCCTTCGGTGAAGCATGGTGGTGGTAGCATCATGCTGTGGGGATGTTTTTTAGTGGCAGAGACTGGGAGACTAATCAGGTTCGGAGCAAAGTACAGAGAGATCCTTGATGAAAACCTGCTCCAGAGCGCTCAGGACTTCAGACTAGGGCGGAGGTTCACCTTCCAACAGGACAATGACCCTAAACACACAGTCAAGACAATGCAGGAGTGGCTTCGGGACAAGTCTCTGAATGCCAATGACTGGCCCAGCCAGAGCCCAGACTTGAACCCATTCAAACATCTCTGGAGAGACCTGAAAATAGCTGTGCAGCAAGGCTCCCCATCCAACCTGACAGAGCTTGAGGGGATCTGCAGAGAAGAATAGGAGAAACTCCCCAAATACAGGTGTGCCAAGCTTGTAGCGTCAAACCAAAGAAGACTCGGGGCTGTAATTGCTGCCAAAAGGTGTTTCAACAAAGTACTGAGTAAAGGGTTTGAATACTAACATAAATGCGATATATATATATATTTTTTTTTTTTTCATTTGCTAAAATGTTTAAAATATATTTTTGCATTGGTATTATTTGTTGATTGATGACGATTTTTTAAATGATTATTATTATTTTATTTTTTAGTAACCCCTTTTTCTCACCAATTTTGTGTTATCCAAATGGTAGTTACAGTCCTGTCCTGCAACTCTTGTACGGACTCAGGAGAGGCGAAGTTCAAGAGCAACCCAGCCAAGCTGCACTGCTCAGGGATGCAAATTAGACCGTTTTGAATCCAAAATAGGTGACCGACGTGATTCGTGTAGATCCAATGAGAAAGGTTTGGAGAGGGAGGTTGGATCACTACTGGCTATAAGCGAATGAGTGATGCGCGTTTGGAGCAATACTGGCTGTATCCAAGGCTCAGCCAATCGTTGACATAACAACAGAATGCAGCGTAGCTCCCGACTGAAGAGAGAAGAGACAACCAACTTACTAGCTACAGCATCAGCGAGAGCTCTGGAAAGGCAGCTTGCCAGTTACAGCATCAGCGAGAGCTCTGGAAAGGCAGCTTGCCAGGTACAGCATCAGCGAGAGCTCTGGAAAGGCAGCTTGCCAGGTACAGCATCAGCGAGAGCTCTGGAAAGGCAGCTTGCCAGTTACAGCATCAGCGAGAGCTCTGGAAAGGCAGCTTGCCAGGTACAGCATCAGTGAGAGCTCTGGAAAGGCAGCTTGCCAGTTACAGCATCAGCGAGAGCTCTGGAAAGGCAGCTTGCCAGGTACAGCATCAGCGAGAGCTCTGGAAAGGCAGCTTGCCAGTTACAGCATCAGCGAGAGCTCTGTAAAGGCAGCTTGCCAGTTACAGCATCAGCGAGAGCTCTGGAAAGGCAGCTTGCCAGTTACAGCATCAGCGAGAGCTCTGGAAAGGCAGCTTGCCAGGTACAGCATCAGCGAGAGCTCTGGAAAGGCAGTTTGCCAGTTACAGCATCAGCGAGAGCTCTGGAAAGGCAGCTTGCCAGGTACAGCATCAGCGAGAGCTCTGGAAAGGCAGCTTGCCAGTTACAGCATCAGCGAGAACTCTGGAAAGGCAGCTTGCCAGGTACAGCATCAGCGAGAGCTCTGGAAAGGCAGCTTGCCAGTTACAGCATCAGCGAGAGCTCTGGAAAGGCAGCTTGCCAGTTACAGCATCAGCGAGAGCTCTGGAAAGGCAGCTTGCCAGGTACAGCATCAGCGAGAGCTCTGGAAAGGCAGCTTGCCAGGTACAGCATCAGCGAGAGCTCTGGAAAGGCAGCTTGCCAGGTACAGCATCAGCGAGAGCTCTGGAAAGGCAGCTTGCCAGTTACAGCATCAGCGAGAGCTCTGGAAAGGCAGCTTGCCAGGTACAGCATCAGTGAGAGCTCTGGA
Source organism: Oncorhynchus gorbuscha (assembly GCF_021184085.1). Taxonomy (NCBI): domain Eukaryota; kingdom Metazoa; phylum Chordata; class Actinopteri; order Salmoniformes; family Salmonidae; genus Oncorhynchus; species Oncorhynchus gorbuscha. The sequence goes on along the minus strand of NC_060174.1, from coordinate 7,135,448 downwards.
AAGGCAGCTTGCCAGTTACAGCATCAGCGAGAGCTCTGGAAAGGCAGCTTGCCAGGTACAGCATCAGCGAGAGCTCTGTAAAGGCAGCTTGCCAGTTACAGCATCAGCGAGAGCTCTGGAAAGGCAGCTTGCCAGTTACAGCATCAGCGAGAGCTCTGGAAAGGCAGCTTGCCAGGTACAGCATCAGCGAGAGCTCTGGAAAGGCAGTTTGCCAGTTACAGCATCAGCGAGAGCTCTGGAAAGGCAGCTTGCCAGGTACAGTATCAGCGAGAGCTCTGTACATATTCTTCATCCCTTTAAGCCAGTTTATTACTTGTTGAAAGGCAGCTTGCCAGTTACAGCATCAGCGTGACAAAGAGCTCTGGAAAGGCAGCTTGCCAGGTACAGCATCAGCGAGAGCTCTGGAAAGGCAGTTTGCCAGTTACAGCATCAGCGAGCGCTCTGGAAAGGCAGCTTGCCAGGTACAGCATCAGCGAGAGCTCTGGAAAGGCAGCTTGCCAGTCAGGTGCAACTCTCGCTCTCTTGAAGACGGAAGGGACGTAGCCAGCGGTCAGGGATGAGTTGATGAGCGAGGTGAGGTAAGGGAGAAGGTCTCCGGAAATGGTCTGGAGCAGAAAGGAGGGGATGGGGTCAAGCGGGCAGGTTGTTGGGCGGCCGGCCGTCACAAGACGCGAGATTTCATCTGGAGAGGGAGGGGAGAAAGAGGTCAGAGCACAGGGTAGGGCAGTGTGAGCAGAACCAGCGGTGTCGTTTGACTTAGCAAACGAGGATCGGATGTCGTCGACCTTCTTTTCAAAATGGTTGACGAAGTCATCTGCAGAGAGTGGAATGCGAGCCACTTTACAAGGGGGATAGGAGAGGAGGGGGAGAGGGGGAGGAGGATTTAGGAGGGAGGAGACGGTGGCAAAGAGCTTCCTAGGGTTAGAGGCAGATGCTTGGAATTTAGAGTGGTAGAAAGTGGCTTTAGCAGCAGAGACAGAAGAGGAAAATGTAGAGAGGAGGGAGTGAAAGGATGCCAGGTCCGCAGGGGAGGAATATTCATCTAAAGGATGTTTTCCTCCATTTCCGCTCGGCTGCCCGGAGCCCTGTTCTGTGAGCTCGCAATGAGTCGTCGAGCCACGGAGCGGGAGGGGAGGACCGAGCCGGCCTGGAGGATAGGGGCCATAGAGAGTCAAAGGATGCAGAAAGGGAGGAGAGGAGGGTTGAGGAGGCAGAATCAGGAGATAGGTTGGAGAAGGTTTGAGCAGGGCGATAAATGATAAGGATGTTAAGCTTGAAAGGGCTGGTAACTGTGACAGCATGGAATTCAAAGGAGGCGATAGACAGATGGGTAAGGGGAGAAAGAGAGAATGACCACTTGGGAGAGATGAGGATACCGGTGCCACCACCCCGCTGACCAGAAGTTCTCGGGGTGTGCGAGAACACGTGGGCGGACGAAGAGAGAGCAGTGGGAGTAGCAGTGTTATCTGTGGTGATCCATGTTTCCGTCAGTGCCAAGAAGTCGAGGGACTGGAGGGAGGCATAGGCTGAGATGAACTCTGCCTTGTTGGCCGCAGATCAGCAGTTCCAGAGGCTACCGGAGACCTGGAACTCCACGTGGGTCGTGCGCGCTGGGACCACCAGATTAGGGTGGCCGCGGCCACGCGGTGTGGAGCGTTTGTATGGTCTGTGCAGAGGAGAGAACAGGGATAGACAGACACATAGTTGACAGGCTACAGAAGAGGCTACGCTAATGCAAAGGAGATTGGAATGACAAGTGGACTACACGTCTCGAATGTTCAGAAAGTTAAGCTTACGTAGCAAGAATCTTATTGACTAAAATGATTAAAATGATACAGTACTGCTGAACTAGGCTAGCTGGCAGTGGCTGCGTTGTTGACATTGTAGGCTAGCTGGCAGTGGCTGCGTTGTTGACACTACACTAATCAAGTCGTTCCGTTGAGTGTAATAGTTTCTACAGTGCTGCTATTCGGGGGCTAGCTGGCTAGCTAGCAGTGTTGTTTACGTTACGTTGCGTTAAAAGAACGACAATAGCTGGCTAGCTAACCTAGAAAGTCGCTCTAGACTACACAATTATCTTTGATACAAAGACGGCTATGTAGCTAGCTATGTAGCTAGCTACGATCAAACAAATCAAACCGTTGTACTGTAATGAAATGAAGTGAAAATGTGATACTACCTGTGGAGCGAAGCGGAATGCGACCGGGTTGTTCTATTCGGTAGACGTTGGCTAGCTGTTGGCTAGCTAGCAGTGTCTCCTACGTTAAGGACGACAAATAGCTGGCTAGCTAACCTCGGTAAATAAAGATAATCACTCTAAGACTACACACTCTAAACTACACAATTATCTTGGATACGAAGACAGCAAAGACAGCTAGCTAACACTACACTAATCAAGTCGTTCAGTTGAGTGTAATAGTTTCTACAGTGCTGCTATTCGGTGGACGTTTGCTAGCTGGCTAGCTGCTGGGTAAATAGCAGTGAAGACTACGTTAGGACGACGAAATACGATAATTACGCAATTATCTTTGATACAAAGACGGCTATGTAGCTAGCTAAGAAGAAATGGCTAAGATTAGACAAATCAAACTGTTGTACTATAATGAAATGTAATGAAAAAGTTATACTACCTGCGGAGCGAAGTGCGGATGCGACCGCTCGCTCCAACCCGGAAGTAGCGCTTTCGGGTTGGGTTGCTTCCATTCAGCCACAAGAGCAGGTCTCTCTAGAGATGTTCAATCGGGTTCATGTCCAGACTCTTGCTGTGCCACTCAAGGATATTCAGACTTATCCCGAAGCCACTCCTGCATTGTCTTTGCTGTGTGCTTAGGGTCATTGGGTCACTTATGGTTGTTGTTCTATTGGAAGTTGAACCTTCGCCCCAGTCTGTGGCCATGAACGCTCTGGAGAAGGTTTTCATCAACAATCTCTCTGTACTTTGCTCCGTTCATCTTTTCCTACTATATTACCAGTGTTAACCTTCCTTCAGAATTCTGTCAGTGAATTTGAGTGTTAACATTTCTCCAACTCAACCCCACCAAATCTTCATAGTATCCAAGTGCTGGGTGTGAATTACATATCATGATGTAACTATGCATGTATACCAGAGAGGGCAAAGCAGCAAGGCCATGGCTGTGGACTAGTGATGCGCAGGGTTGACTCATAAACCACAGTTCCTGCAGTTATATCTGCTTGAGAGGCGTGTCTCGGATCATGAAATATATATACACTTACATTTACATTTAAGTCATTTAGCAGACGCTCTTATCCAGAGCGACTTACACGTATATTTTTTTAAGAGGGGGGGGGGTATAATTGCATTTTCTCCCTGGTCTCTGAACATCTTTGCTGCATGAGAGAAGCAGAGATGAAAGATTGAAGCAATAGTTAGACGGATATAGGACATTCTGGTGAGCAAGGGATTATTCCGTATTCTAGGGCAACAAGTAATGAAGGAAGAAAAGCTGCATGTAGGCCTCTCTCATTATAGACAACAAATATCCTACCAAAATGTCGGCACAGACTAAATTTGTCAGGGGATGGGCTCTACATAGGGATGCTCGCACATGTTGACTCCAACAGTTGTGTCAAGTTGGCTGGATGTCCTTTCGTTGGTGGACCATTGTTGACCGTGGAAAAGAAGAAAAAAAACAGCAGCATTGCAGTTCTTGACACAAACCTGTGCATCTGGCATCTACTACAACACCTAGTTCAAAGGCACTTGCATATTTTGTCTTGCCCAAATACCCTCTGAAGGGCACACAAACACAATCCTTGTCTCAAGGTTTAGAAATCATTTTTAAACCGGTCTCCTCTCCTTCATCTACAATGATTGAAGTGGCTTTTAAAAGTGACATTGTGACGGGCCGGGTGCCTGCAGGCTTGACCTCGGTCGTCAGTTGAACAGTGTTTCCTCTGACACATTGGTGCAGCGGACAGGTGTTAAAATAGTTGGTTTGGCCAACCCCCCCACACACAAACAGCTTTGCAATACATGAGAGCAAGAGCAAGCAAAGGAGTCGGGGTATAGTCTTCATGAATGCTTATTCTTGGACATCCAGTCATCCCATCCTCAAATTCCACATCAGTGTGTGCTTCTGCATCTTGATAGAAATTAGTGACCAAACGATGTAGCTTACTAAAAGGCGGTCGACCACTTCAAAGGGAATCTCGATTTGGTTTGCAACGGAACTGAGCACTACAAACTCCTGGGAGCATATGAACTCCAAGAAGTCAAGGTCGAGGGGAGCTCGCTCTAGCAATTGCATTTTTCTTATAGTTAAGGTGAACGTTTGGAGTAGTTCAAGCTAACTACACTGATTCATGCTTGGAGCCAAATGTATCTCTGTGCATCTGTACTAAATAAAGCAAGCACTGGCAACAGCCCTAGTGGACGCAAACAACAGCTCATGGACCCCCGGCACAGCCATTTAGGTGAATCACTAACATACCTGGCAGCACGAGTCCAAATGAGCCCCGCTGGGCAACTGAAAGATGTCCTAGCAGTGACAGGGATTTATTGGAGAATTGCTTTTAATTTCTTCTGTAATTCAAACCAATATTAAGAAAGGCCAAACTAGTCCCATGTAAAAGATTAATCACGCAGTCTGGATGTCCATTGGTCTCATGTGCAGCACAGTCACACAGATATACTAGCTTGCCATTGTTGCCCATTTCGTCACAATAATGCATTGTCGAACAGCACTGATTAACATCAAAATTGCATTATTGTGGATTGGATATACAATATTTCCAGAGTGCAAATGACTAGTAGGAAAACTTTTGTCATTTTGTGTCGCCATGCAGATTGACTTCAGATGCAGTATAACGTTAGCTAGCTTAGATTGAGGGGAGAACACCGGATTTTCTGCTCGCCAATGATAACTTTGATTGCTATTTGCGGAGGTTTAACCTATGAATACTTTACATTAACATTAATGTTGCTTTTATTCACAATTTTCCTGTGCTGCTTTACACATGAATTAGTCATATTCCAACTAACTAAAAGGATTCATGTCAAAAACTCACCTGAGGTGGGTTTCACCGAGCCATGCTTTCACCGGTCTCCAAGGTGAAACCACAGAAGTATAGAGTGAAACACATGTCCAGCACATTCCAGAATGACACCTCCCCTGATTGGTCAGAATAAAAAGCCCTGTCCACCAGAGCTCGTGTTTCTGTGCTGCTTGCTTGTAGATTTTTAATCTGCTCATTTTTTTTTTGGCATAGTTTAGTCACAAAATGGAGCGCCAAAGCTATGGGTCCACAGATTCAACATAGGCAAATTTAGTTTTGATTTGCAGAAGAATGTGTCACAAAGTAAGTAAATTAGTTGGATTAATTCTCAAATGTCGTTGCATGCTTGCAAAGCTTATTGAATTGATTCACATCTCAATTTACATGTTTGCAAGTGTTGTATTTAATCACACATCAGGTTATGAGTTTGTTTTATTTATTCACAAAAGACTCATACAGGTGCAACTCATATTTTACATGTGCAAGTTATACTTTACATGCTTGTATAATTTTGTCATTAATTTACATCCATAGTTACAGCGTGATTTTAAAATTGATTCAATTTCGATAAAAAAAAAAAAGTATTTATTTTTAAACTGGCCAACTCATAAAAGCCCATAATGTCAAAGTGGAATTGGGTTATTACACCAAACCGGTAGGATTGAGTCTTTGACATTGTGATTTTATACCAAAAAAATGCAAAACTATTCTGAACACCCCACGATACATATTTAAACTTCAAAGAAAAAATATTTCCCCATCTTGGGCATCAACGCCCTATTAGCATAGGCCATTCCGATGTGGATTTGTCTTCAACCCCGTTGTGGACACTATGGAAGTTGTCCGATTAGGATACGTAATTAAATGAACATTTCCATATTAATCCTGTGTCCCTCAAACCAATTAAATTACTGAAAACATAAAATCTCAGAGACCTCAATTAAAAAATAATAATAAGTATGGTTTCACTTCCGAATTCGAGCTAAAATAAATTCTCGTAATGACTCTAAACATTTTAGACCGAGTTACACAAAACATTAAATTAATATTTCAAACCTTCCAAAATGTTATCACAAAATTCTCACGTTACTAGGGTAACGGGGGTAAAGAGATGCATACGGTTTCCACATAAATTGGTTATTTACTCTCAATACAAATTGTATTTCATAGATATAACCATGTAAATGAGGACAACATAATGTTAATTACAAGAGCTTTATTAACCCAACTGCAGTAAGACACTAAACAAAAACATAGCAGATATTAACATTGAAACGGTCATCAGAGCAGGTCATGAGAGCAGGTCAGCTTACCAAACCGGTCATCAGAGCAGGTCATGAGAACCGGTCAACAGAACCGGTCAACAGAACATGAAAGCGTGTGAACATTATGACCTTTTCAGAGTAATGTAGGCTCCCAGAACTGCTGTTACAACACCTACGTCATCACAACCATCTTCTACACTCCTCAACAGCTACTGGAGGAATGGAAATACCCCCCGAAAAAAACACTACAGGCTGGGTTCCCATTGGGCACACTTCCTGTTGTCAGGCTGTGGCATTGAGGTATGTTCTGTGTGTTTGTGCAGCATGGAGCTGGTTTCACAGGTAGGTCGATATTTTAGGGTTGTGTGTGTGTGTGCCTCTTGCGTCATGGTGTTCATCCTGATAGTCTGGCCCACACCTCTTGTTCAAGATCTTTCTGTGGCAAAATATCAGTGGAAGACAACAGTGGATGTCAACACGAGCAGACCAGAAGTAGCCGTTTTATCCGAGCCAGATGTATACGCTTCACCCGGACATGTGTTTTCATGTGTTAAAGATGATGCCTGGATACTGTAGGTCTTCATTGTATCCGAGACTACACCAAAGCAGCCCTGGATTTCCCCATTTCCTTCCATGGCTGCGAGTTTCCTTCAATGACAGCCTAGGAACAGGGGGTTTTACTGGCCTAGGAACAGGGGTTTTTACTGGCCTAGGAACAGGGGGTTTACTGGCCTAGGAACAGGGGGTTTACTGGCCTAGGAACAGGGGGTTTACTGGCCTAGGAACAGGGGGTTTACTGGCCTAGGAACAGGGGGTTTACTGGCCTAGGAACAAGGGGTTTACTGCCTGTTCAGGGGCAGAACGACAGATTTGTACCTTGTCAGCTAGGGGATTCGAACTTGCAACCTTCCGGTTACTAGTCCAACGCTCTAACCACGAGGCTACGCTTGCCCCCCCCTCTAACCACAAGGCTACGCTGCAGATCAAACGAAAACAAGTAGAGTGACGAGGTTTTGTTTTTGGGCACAAAATGGCCACCACTCCGGTGAAGAACTGGAGATCACATGGCATGCAAGAAAAAAAAATATATAGTTTTAGTAAGTAGTAGGTTATTTAATGTAACAAAAGTTAACCCCAATCTAACAAAAATCTATGAAATATAGATAATCTTTTATAACTTGCCTGTCTTTACACCATATTGTTCAGAACTTGTATGTCGCCAGATAAGTTCACTATTTTATGGGGGGGTCGTTGGTACAACGGGGTTGAGGGTAGACTGAGGTAATAATAATAATAAATGCCATTTAGCAGACGCTTTTATCCAAAGCGACTTACAGTCATGTGTGCATACATTCTACGTATGGGTGGTCCCGGGGATCGAACCCACTACCCTGGCGTTACAAGCGCCATGCTCTACCAACTGAGCTACATACACAACTAGATGGTGTGATTCAAGTCAATCATGCTTTTATTTGGGGGAAAATATATTCTCAACAAATGAGCACATCTAGATGTTAACATTTATGGCTTATTTGTTCATTTGAGCCAAAGTACAAATTCAGCGAAGGCCACGACAAACTGCTCGGTGTGGACTCACTGTGTGCAATAAGTGTTCAAAAAAAAAAAGCAATGTGTGACTTCCTGATCTCTGTACCCCACACATAAAATATATTCTCTTTAAAAAAGGTCCCTCAGTTGAGCAGTGAATTTGAAATACAGATTTAACCACAAAGACCAGGGAGGTTTCTTGCCCTGAATACATTGGGTTTGGGGCAAATCTAATATAAACACATTACTAAGTACAACAATCCACCAATACAAGCAGAGGTGCCTGCATCATGTGACAGGTATTCCTGTAATCATCAAGGACTGGGTAGCGTTTACAGATAAATCCAAACGGAATAGTTAAAACCAGACAGTGGGTGATGAATTCACCTTTCAGCAGGACAATAACTTAGAACTACACTATAGAGTTGCTTTCCAAGACAGTGGAAGGTCCTGAGTGGCTGAGTTAATTTATTTTAAAATCAGCTTGAAAATCTATGCTAAAACCTGAAAATGAGTGCATAGAAATAATGGACAGCGGTCTAAGGCACTGAATCTCAGTGCTAGAGGCGTCCCTACAGACCCGGATTCGGGTCTCCATCACAACCGGTCATGATTGGGAGTCCCATAGGTTGGCGCCGGTGTCGTGAAGAGTTTGGCCAGGGTAGGCCATCATTGTAAATAAAAATTTGTTCCTAAACTGTCCTAGTTATGCAAATATTGTTTTTTTTTTTTTTTAAAACATGTGCGCAAAGCTTACTCACCCTGAAAGACCGCTGCAATCACTGCCAACGGTGATTCTAGCATGCATTGACTCAAGGGTGTAAAATGCAATATTCATACAAGCAATGAATTTAAAATTTCAATAACTGTGCAAAAAAAAAAAACTATTACCTTTGTCGTTACGGGGTATACTTTGTAGATGGGAGTAAAAAAGATCAATGTAATCTTATTTGATTTCAGGCTTTAAGGCAACACAAATAAGTCAAGGGGTATGAATAGTTTCTGACTGTTAATCCTGCTTTATTTAACACACCTCACTGCTGGAGCAAGTTACATAAAGTGGATGATCAATTTCAAGTGTGGATTAAGGACCCGAGTTTTCCTTAAAATTGTGTTGTATTTTTTTTTCTTTTTAACATTGGACTACTGTGATCACGGCACGAGGCCCTGGGCTCAACGGGTTCTCTCTAAATACCAAAAATAATTAGCTGGCTTCAGCTTGTCGTCATTAGTCAACTTACTCATGTCACACTAGTTTTTTTTTTTAACCACTTCAGGAAGTTCCATCACAGGAAAGAAATAATGTACACAATCGTTGGAAGCTCCAAGTATTATGAAAGGAAAGGACAAGACTTTAAATCACCACTTCAGTTTATTCAATTATCACATTTGTGAAAACCTTAAAAGTTTCAAACAGCAAGATTTAGTCAATGCACTACAAATATCAACAGTAATATAAATGTACCTTTGTCCCCCTGGGAGTTTCCTTTGCTGCGGGTCTTATCCATCTTCAACTCCTATCCCATGCACTTCTTGCCGTTCAGCTCCAAGGCCGTCTGCATGTCCTCCACTGAGGCAAATTCTACGTAGCCAAACTTCCTGGTGCGCAAGACAATGTGCATTAGAAGACTGCATATAAAACCCATCAACTAGGCTTTGTCTTTTTCAAGTGTGCCAGCGATTGAGGATAGGACCAGCAGACGATAACACACACTGGTACCGAAGACATAGCACTGGCTTTGTTCTACCTCCGTACAATCACACGTGAGTACTGAGCAACTACAGGTGTGCCAAGAAATGGAGGGAATGCCCGTTCTCCCGTAGATGTGCCAACACCAAAAGGTGGAGGCAGGGGCTAATGTAGTGTTCACCTGCTAGTCACAACTAGGAAACTGAAATGGGGCAATAGGGGCATCACTCAGCGGTGATGACTGCCGGCGACCCCTTTCACCAAATTAGTAATTAACCTTAATCAAAATATCACTTACCATCATCGTCAGACTCTTTAGCCTTGACCATGCCTGCTTTCTTTGCTGCGGGTGCCGGGGTGGTGTCCATCTCCTCTTCCTCAGAGTCTGGAAGGCACGACAGATGGCTTTAGTCTCACTAGACCCAAACCATAAACTACAGACCCATTTACTGACCAGGGATTGGGCACATCAGATCAAAATAAGTAGCGACATCAAATACATTCAGTATTAAGTCCCTTGTTGTTCATCAAGTGTGCTCGTGCTCAGCTGACCCCCTATATCGATCTGCCAGTGTGGCCTGTACCACATTGAAAGTACCATAATGTTGCGTACCACCCATTCTTTTGACCAATAGGCCCAAGATAGGCCGCAGCGGGCCCCATCCTTACCTCTCATCATCGTCGTCAGACTACTCCTTGGCTGCCGTGACCTTCAGCCTTCTTTGGGGGTGGTGCCTCCTCAAATTCTTCATCTAAAGACAATGGAGTTAGATTAATCAGCGTTTGCAGTCTAGTTGGTAAAACCACTTAAAAACACAATAGGGCCCCAGGTAGAATTTAATATTAAGGGTCTACCACCTATAAAAGAATAACTTGTTCAGTTGTTGTGTTTCCAATGAAATCTGTGTGCATTGAGTGATTGACCAATAGCGAGTAGGCATTGTGTTTCCAATGAAATCAGTGTGCATTGAGTGATTGCATTGAGTGATTGACCAATAGCGAGTAGGCATTGCCTACAAACATCTTCCTCTGCTACGAAACATAGAAAGACACCTTACATGTTGATGTGGTGCTGGAGATTAATATGTAGACTTAAAAATTAAAAATAAATCATTTTAAGGAACACTATACCCTATACTATATAAAATCGTTTAAGGGTGTTGCATTTAATGAGGCCCCGTTCCATATTTGTAAGTGTGCCAGCGATTGAGGATAGGACCAGCAGACGATAACACACACTGGTACCGAAGACATAGCACTGGCTTTGTTCTACCTCCGTACAATCACACGTGAGTACTGAGCAACTACAGGTGTGCCAAGAAATGGAGGGGGATCAGTGAAATTGTTCAAACCATAAACCACTGATAAGTGTCGAACCCTCATTAAATTGTCCCGACAGTTTCACTGTGTATCCATTAGAAATATAAAAATTACGTATGGGGAGATATTCATACCGTAATCGTCATCTGACTTCTGCATTGGCTGGAGTTTTTGTGGGTGTGGTTTCAGCCTTTTGGGGTGGTGGCGGTAGAGGGGCTTCCTCAGACTCCTCCTCTGAAAGGGCAACAAGTGTAAGGGCAGTACAAAAAAAGAACCGATGGTCAGTACAAGTAGCCTTAGCAAACAATCAAATTTCAATAAACAGAACCTTGGAAGGGAAGTGTTTAAACAGTTCCCTTTGAAATCAATGCTGCCGATTGAGAACTTAATTCAATATCTACCATTAACTTTATGAGGGGGGAGTACAGAAAATTATATGGTTCTTACCCAAGTCATCCTCACCTTTAGCTGCTTTCGGTGCTGGCTTTAACACATCAAGGCGCGTTTCTGGAGAGAACATGTCCACTCGAGAGGTTAGTCTTACCTCCTCTGCATCACTTCCTTCCTCTTCCACGGCTTTAGGTGGCAGGGCCTTTTCTTGGGGGTTAACTTGTTTCTCTGGGTGGCTAATTTGAAATATTAAAAAGGACAGTGGCGCAGCTTTGCCTAAATGGTGCATTTTTCTGCTTAACGTTTACCGCTATCGGGGCAGCCGCGAGAATGAGATCCTGGGTGCAATCGGGTTATCCTTAACTATCTCTAAAAAAAAAAAAAAAAAAAAAAAAAGGGTCATCTAGCTTCACCGAATGCTTGTCTTTAGTCAACTGATTAAGTTCCTCTTCAACGGAAATAAAGGGCCATAACAACAGGAAAAGAACAAATTATTCTTTGGAAAGTTCCAGAGTATTATGAAAGGAAAGGTCAAAAGACGTTTAAAAAAAAAAATCTCCACTTCGGTTTATTCAATTATCACACTTTGTGAAAACCTTTACATTTTCAAACAGCAAGATTTAGTCAATGCACTACAAATATCATATGATACATTTTTTTTGTATAACGTTATTCGAGGCCTCTAGTCTTGACTTCTAAAGACATTGACTGTACCCCACCCAAAACATGACAAAACACCGATTTACGAGATTCTAAACGCCCAACAGACATGGGCTGATTTAATCTTCCATCCATTACAATATGCCTTGCACATTTTTACCGTTATACAGTCTCACCTAGAGCAAACTAGAACAAAACAAGGATATTAAAGGATACAGGACTTTCTTACAAAAAAGGTAAAATGAAATACAAATTGTTGAATGTACAATATGTACCTGAACAAACAGGGCTTTTTTCACAGCAAACAGGGTTGCCAGACATTCCATTAACTCTTTTGGGGGGAGAAAAACAAAAACAAACAAACTCATGTGGATGATGCAGGAAGGACAATTCAAAACTGACAGGCAGCTCTCAAGCTGAGAGGGTGAAAAGGTTGGTGCGGGGGGGGGGGGCGCTAGAGAGCCCATTACAGTTATATATATATCAATGAAGCTTTCTGGAATGTCCAAAAGGCTCTGCCAGCGTATGGGTACGGTGATGAAAACAGAGTCTTTTCAAAACAGTAAAATAGACAGGGGTTTTAATCATCAAATTTGATCTTCTTGCCCTGGGGCTTGTCTCCGAATCCACCGCCTCTTCCACCTAGAAAAGGAAAGAAGAAAAAGAAAGTCACGGTCCGTTCCTTTGAAGGAAGCACAGTAACACAAGGGTCTAAGTTAAGAGACTGCTTCGGCAGTTCAATGGACCAGATCAGTACCTACTATCTATGAGATTCATCACAAGATATCAGAGTGAAAAGTATCCATCATCTCTGGTCTACACAACACAAGAGCCAAACTGTCCCTTTACCTCTGAATCCACCGCGTCCACCCCCACGGTCACCTCCTCTGCCCCCCCTGAAGCCACCGCCACGTCCTCCCCTGCCGCCGCCGAAACCGCCGCCGCCACGGCCGAAACCACCACCGCGACCTCCCCGTCCACCGCCGCCAAAGCCTCCGCGACCCCCACGGAATCCACCGCTGTCTCCTTTGGGCTTGGCGTAGTCCAGGTTCACACTGCTGCCGTCAATTTCGCCGCCCTCCATGGCCTCTTTAGCCGCCTTGCAGTCGCTCTCACTGTCAAAGTCGACAAATCCAAAGCTGGAGGGGGAAGGAAGGTGACAAATGAAGGGAGGAAAGAGAAATGCACGTCTGCAGAAAGGAACAGGAAGTGGTGATATCTAACAAGCACAATTGATTTGCAATGCAAATGCAGTAGCCCTTCAGTAATCACTAGAGGCATATTGCTAACATCTCATCCTTTTGTTTCACATCAGACATGGGCAAACTGCCACGGAGATCAAGGTAGGTGCCTGTTTTGACTGTGATTTGGCTCTACTTCTCGTGCGAATCCATTCACTGTCATGGTGAGGGACAGGAGGAGCTCATGAGAAGAAGTCCCAAGGCTATATAGGAGTTACAACATCATTTACCATTTAGAGTTGCCCGTGTCACGGTCCGTCACCACTCTGGCTCCAGTGGCACTGTCGAAGGCATCTCTGAGTGACTGGTCTGTGGTGTCTCCAGAAAGCCCTCTGACAAACAGGGTTTTTGTGGGACCTCCTGGCAACGAGGGGGGGAGAGAGAGAGAACTTATCAATGCTACATTTAGCTGGATGAGCCAACCACTCACACAGGAGCCAAGAAGCCAACTTCCTTTCTAACGGACAACAGTCTACACAACTGAAGACCGACAACGGGAGTAAAGTTTATTGTATTTTTTTAAACCTACCGGATCCTCCTCTGCCGCCAGCGTCTCTTCCTCCACTGTTCTGGCTGTACTCTAGCCGGATTTGCCTGCCCTCAATCTCTGTTCCGTTAAGGTTGTCCAGCGCCTCCTTGGCTGCCTCTGCACTCTCAAACTCCACAAAAGCAAACCTGCACAGGAGAGACAAATGGGTTTAAGTTCCCGAAGCTTTGATGGGGGAGGGTTGATGAGATCTTAAAATTGTTTCACAGCAGACATGGGCAACACCTGTTGAGATTAGGGGGTGCCTGTTCTATTTGTGATTAGTCTCTACTTCTCGTGCGAATCCATACAACGCCACTGATTGGCAGAGAGGAGCTCATGAGAAGCCCCTGAGGGTTTTGGTCTGACCAATCCAACAGTAGGCACTGCCGCTGCAGGAAAACCCCCACTCGACTCACCCTTTGGGCCTGCCGTTGTTCTGTGGTACCCTGATGGAAACAGCCCCCTCGAACGCACTCTGAAGGGAGTCTTCTGTAGCACTGTAGGACAGGTTGTTAACGATGAGGGTCTTGCTTTCAGCCGCTGCCTGAGCTAAGAGAAGGAACAAGATGATTGTGGTGGATGTTGGCGTGCATCGGCACCACGGAAGTATACATTGCAACAGACCAGTATTTCAGTACTTGACTATCCTTGAAATCATCACAGAGTGTCAGGAAGGAAAATGTTTCATCACGACCTGGTCCCGATTGAAGAACTAAAATGCCCCGTAGTCGGTGGTGAGTACCTGGTGGTCTTCCTCCCTTCTGGCTCTTGATGCCTGTGTAGTCGACCATGATTGAGCGTCCCTGGACATCAGCACCCTGTGCCTCTGTTAGCATCTTGTCCGCCATGGCCTCAGTCTTGAACGCAATGTAGGCAATGCTGTGGGGGGGGGGGTACAGCTTGGTTAAATTTACTACTATAAATCAGGCCTTAAGAGAAGATACAATATGCAAATGCATTAACCAGGAAACAAAGACAGGTCCTCACCCTCTATTGGAACCGTCCTGGCCTGGGGGTATCCTGATTTCAACAGCATCCGCAAACACTTCCTTCAAGTCGTCTTCCGTGGCCGAGAAGGGCAGGTTTTTCACAAATAGGGTCCGCGCGTCCCTATCTGTTAATTGAGATGGAGAGCGTGAATATTCCAATTGTGATGGTACAGTACAGACCGCTGCATGTGTTTACACAAGAGGGCAATGTGCACGAGAGTTGAGACAGGTGCATTCAGCTGCACCCAAAAAAATGTCACTATGCAAAAGTTAGTGCAAAATACCGACAATCATAGCATCTGTTCAAGCAATAATCAAAACAACTCTAAGTTAACATGTACAGAAGTAACAAATGTAAATCTGGGTTGAACAAGCACAGATCTCTATGGCTTTCTCACCTAAGCAAAGAGCACGAATCGGTCTGCAAAGAAAGAACCCCCCCCCTACCTTTCTTCTCATCCTGGGAGTTTCCTTTGCTGCGGGCCTTGTCCATTTTCAACTCCTGTCCCATGCACTTCTTGCCGTTCAGCTCCATGGCCGTCTGCATGTCCTCCGCTGAGGCAAATTCTACGTAGCCAAACTTCCTGGTGCGCAAGACAATGTGCATTAGAAGACTGCATATAAAACCCATCAACTAGGCTTTATTGTCTTTTTTCAAGTGTGCCAGCGATTGAGGATAGGACCAGCAGACGATAACACACACTGGTACCGAAGACATAGCACTGGCTTTGTTCTACCTCCGTATAATCACACGCGAGTACTGAGCAACTACAGGTGTGTCAAGAAATGGAGGGAATCCTGGCCAATAAAGTCAAAATCAATTACCCTCTCCCATCAAGAACACCAGTTGTGTCTGGCCAATTGAAAAGTAGGAACAATCATAACACAGGAATCCACCGTCACTTACTTTGATGCGCCAAGTCTGACGTCCTGAACTTCAAGGTTCTTCTTTGAGAAGAAAGCTGCCAGGGCTTCTTTGATTTCATCAAAGTCCTTGTTTGAGTTCAGGTTGCCGATAAATAGACAGAACGTATCTGGGGGGGAGAAACGATCAATTAGGTTACGCTTTAAATGATGGTCTTCGTAGGTTGCCGGTGATGACTGTCAGGACAGTGGTCCTTCTGTAGCTCAGTTGGTAGAGCATCTGCTAAATGGCATATATTATATTATTATTAGAATAACATGAAGGTGACAGCAAATTAATCAGTAATAATAATAAATGCCATTTAGCAGACGCTTTTATCCAAAGCGACTTACAGTCATGTGTGCATACATTCTACGTATGGGTGGTCCCGGGGATCGAACCCACTACCCTGGCGTTACAAGCGCCATGCTCTACCAACTGAGCTACAGAAGGACCACATTAAGTCCCTTGTTCATCATGCGTATTATGGTTCAGTGGGGGAGCAGGTGTTGAAAGGGCTGAATGTAAGGCCTTTACCATCACTTTCGGACTTGGCCTTCTTGGCAGGCGGGGTCTCCTTTTTGTTGTCGGCCTTCCTCTTTGCAGGAGTCGCTGGGGCCTCTGTGGAAAAAGACAGCCTGCTTAGGACCAAAATACCTTCAAATAACAGGTGCGCTTTTGTATAGAGCAGCTCTGTACTATATGTGCCAACACCAAAAGGTGGAGGCAGGGGCTAATGTCACGTTCACCTGGTAGGCACAACTAGGAACCTGAAATGTCACATTCAACTCGTTATCAAGTTGGACATGTTTGCCTACATGTTAGCAAGATGGTCATTTCAGAGTACTGGTCAACATGTGAACAAGACTGCCGGAGACCAAGCCATCCCTTTCACCAAATGGGTAACAGAAATAAACCTGTATTACTTACCATCATCCTCGTCGTCCTCATCATCCTCCTCATCGTCTTCGTCATCATCCTCCTCGTCGTCGTCAGACTCCTCCTTAGCCTTGACCATGCCTGCTTTCTTTGCTGCGGGTGCCGGGGTGGTGTCCATCTCCTCTTCCTCAGAGTCTGGAAGGCACGACAGGTGGCTTTAGTCTCACTAGACCCAAACCATAAACTACAGACCCATTTACTGACCAGGGATTGGGCACATCAGATCAAAATAAGTAGCGACATCAAATACATTCAGTATTAAGTCCCTTGTTGTTCATCAAGTGTGCTCGTGCTCAGCTGACCCCCTATATCGATCTGCCAGTGTGGCCTGTACCACATTGAACTAGCACCCTACGTGTAACGTCCAAGATAGACAGCGAGACCCATCCTTACCCTCATCATCATCCTCGTCGTCAGACTCCTCCTTGGCTGCAGTGACCTTCACTGAGGGTTTGGCAGCAGCCTTCTTTGGGGGTGGGGCCTCCTCCTCTGATTCTTCATCTACAGAAGAGAGTAACGTTAAACATGCCCATGTCCAGCTTAAAATCAGTAAAACAACCTAAAGGTGCATCTAGAACTCATCAATTGGGCTTCAAATGTGCCAGCGATTGAGGATAGGACCAGCAGACGATAACACACACTGGTACCGAAGACATAGCACTGGCTTTGTTCTACCTCCGTACAATCACACATGAGTACTGAGCAACTACAGGTGTGCCAAGAAATGGAGGGAATCCGGGTTACTAGTAGTCACGTAAATCGTTCAAACCATAAACCACTGATAGTGTCCAACCCCCATTAATTGTCCTGACACTTTCACGGTGTATCCAATATATATACATTAAAAAAAATACGTATGGGGAGATACTCATACCATCATCGTCGTCATCATCATCGTCATCTGACTCTTCTGTCTTAGCTGGAGCTTTCTTTGCAGGTGTCGCTTTGGCTGGGGCCTTTTTGGGTGGGGGGGCCTCCTCCTCAGACTCTTCCTCTGAAAAGGCAACAAGTGTCAGGGCAGTGTAATTGAATTCACCAAAACTACAATCGTTGATGGCCTGTAATTTCACGAAACAGACACGTGAAAGGTGTAAATAGCTCCTTTGAAATGAATGCTGCCGATTGAGCGCATGATTCAAATATTTCGCGTCAAATCTCTAATGACGAAGTACAGAAAATTACATGGTTCTTACCAGAGTCATCGTCCTCTTCACTTTCTGCTTTTTTTGCTGCTTTCCCATTCTTAGCTGCTTTCGGTGCTGGCTTGGCTGGTGTGACTGCCTTCTTCGCTACTGCTTTTGGTGGAGCCTGGAACATGTGAAAATAGTCAACACATTAAAAACAAAGTTATTTCTGTAGAGAATGGCATCACATGTTACACAGGTTAGTTTTACCTCTTCCTCTTCACTTTCTTCTTCACTGGATTCCTCTTCCACCTCTTTAGGAGGTGGTGGGGCCTTTTTCTTGGGGTTAGCCTGTTTCTTCGCTGCCTGTGAAAATTGGAAACTTGGGTTCAGCATTAAAAAGTTATGGACAACAAATCAAATCTAGAAATGTGTTTAGTGGTTTTACTTGCTAGCCATTTACCTGAACGCAAAAGCGACTTGCTATGAACATATGGGCAAAAATGTATTTTAGGACAGCCAGTAACTAACCTATTTAAATTTGAGGCAATTTCGAGCGAATGTGACAAACCATTCATGCTTGACAGACCAGACTTGCTTGTAACTTGCCGACTTTGGGGCTCGCACCTCGTGTGTGGCATTTGGGGGCTGGCGCACAACCCACGTGGAGAGCACAAGTACGGCGCTAGCTAGCTAGCTGCTAGTGTTAATTATTTTTGTCAGTTTTGTTATACACCAAATCAGCGTGTCTCAAAGTATTGTCGCCGCGTTTAATTAGCAATTACGCCGGGTTGAAGAAACATTCAGCTCATAAATAACGAACATGATACAACGACAGACCTCAAAACATTTGCGCTAGGCAGCTAGTTAGCATTAGCTAGCTAAACCAGCACATTGCCTACGGAAGCCAAAATCCAACTAGTCTTAAGATTGAACTAATAAAATGTCATATCGCCATAAAAATACATTTAAAAAAAAATCCAACTACTAATCAAAATTACAGAAATAAGTTGTTAAACTAGTTAACGTACGAGCGAGCCGGGGTACGAAAGAGCACGCTTGATTCGCGAACGCGCATGTATGGCCATTTTAGACTGTAAGAACAGAGAAAACATGGCTGATCAAATCTGGGTCGAGATAAACGTTTAACTGCTTAACCTCCAATAAAAAATATAAATTTAAAAAAGGCCACAAAACGATTGTATTAGACTTAGCACCAAATACATATATATACATACATTTTGTTGCTGTTAGGTAGTAGTAGAATGAAAAGGGCAAGCCAACATTAAATGCGTGTCTCTGCCATTTTCTAATGTCGGGCTGTCGTCTATTCGCAATAGAGGATACCTCATTTTGGATGTAAAAAAAATAAAATAAAAACACCCGCATTTGACAAACCACACGATTTAATAAGTAACGGAACATAAAGAGTGTAAAAAAAAAGTTATCTTACCTTAGCTAATTTCACCATGGTTGTGTTGGTTTTGGACGTGTAGAATGTTATAAAGCTCAACAACAAAAAAAAGAAGGATTTACTGTTCGCTGCACGTGGCCCAACCTACTCTTTCGAACACCGAGGAAGAAAGACAGATACGTAGAGAGACGCGCGGGTTACTTTCCTGCTCTGCGCGTGCACTGTACCCCGCCCACATTACAAATCTCCTCCACTCACAGAGCAAACATTTGCATAGTGTCTGCGTATGGGGCTTTCACGTGCACGCGGATTTTGCACATTTAAAACAAGCCACCCCCCCTCCCACCACCACCAAAAAAAAAGCAGTTTACTCGAATGTGAATTTAAACGAATCGGTTATCGTTGAATCACACGCTTGGTTATTTCAAATTATATTTCTTTGTTCACATCTGACTAATTATATAACTGCAAAAAAAAATGATATCCTTGAGGCTTGGGCTATGCTTATGTATGTCCAATGTAAGCCTACAAGCGTCCTTGGTCCACCATACCTACACATATTTTGAAGCCATTATGTATGTTTGTACATGTCACCTAGCTATTAGACGGCTAAAATTTCATGACATGTCGATCTGCCCAAAAATACACTATAATGCTCAATAAGTTGCTGGAATTTGTTACAATTTTTCGATTGAAATGACACTTTGTATTGATACACAGCTGTTTCGATTTGAGCCACGTGGTCTCCTCCAGCTGCCTATCAACCACGTGCTTCTTCTTTGACTCTTGTATGCTGATGTTCAGCACTGCGCTAATTATCTGATCCACATCAACTCTACGTTATACAACAGAACTGTGACTGGTATAATGATGAAGACATGATACGCTCCAGATCAGGGAATCTGCGCAGGCTTTTGAGCCACAAAGAGTTTATAAACCCAGAGGCGCAACATCACGACTTTCAGAACCGCATGGTGAAGCAGACCGGGATTTAGGGTTTGAGAAGTCAATGCTAGAAGTGAACAATTCCTCCTTAGCTGGTCATTTTATCGAAATCTAAAGGCACAACCCAGATTCGAGCCACATTCTTACGCAGTTGAACATGTTTTTACTCCAACCTATTGGAAGTGACAAACTGACACGTTTTCATTTTCTTCAAAAACGACTTTAATATCGGAGCGTGACGACCGTTTAGACCAGATGACGTATTTCTGCTCATGAGTTTTTACATAGCCGACGTCGCCTTACAAGCGTGATCGGGGGATTTCTATTGTAGAAGCAGCTTCTGCCAATCTTCATACTATTTATTACTGACTTTGCTTGAGCCTTCTGAACAAACTTTTTTTAGGCCACACAAATGTACCTTCCTGCTCTGTGCGTGCACTGTTACTCCGCCCACATTACAATCTCCTCCACTCACAGATCAAACATTTGCATATTGTCTGCGTATGTTCTTCACATGCACGAGGTTTGCGATTGACAAGGAAAACAACCCAAAAGCAGTTACTCGAATTAATCGACATGGTGAATCACACGTTTTGATATTTAAATGTCATTTCTTTGTTCATCATACAGGTTCACCATCTATTTAAAAACATTGAATAATTACATAACTGCGAAAATAATACCCTTGGGACTTGGGCTAGAGCATGGTCAATGTAGGCCTTACAATGGCGTCCTTAATCCACCATGCCTATACATATATTCATGTAATGATGTATACATTTCTACATTCCATCCAACTGGACAGCTATAATTGCAATATGTGTTGATATGTCTAAATAATATACCAGAATGCTCAAAGGTGGTTTAAAAATTCTAGATTGAAATTGTATTCATTTGAACCAAATCTCCTCCAGCTGCATATCAACCAGTGGAGGCTGGTGGGAAGAGCTATAGGAGGACGGGCTCAATGTAAATGCTGAAATGGAATGGTTTTAAACAAAACATATGGAAACCATTTTTGACACCCATAACAATGAGCCTGTCAATCAATCAAAATTTATCAATAAAGCCCTTTTTGGATCAGCCGATGTCACAAAATGCTGTGTAGAAACCCAGCCTAAAACACCAAACAGCAAGCAATGCAGATGTAGAAGTTTGCTGATGACACAACAGTGGTAGTCCTGATCACCGGCTACGAAGAGGCAGCCTTTAGGGAGGTCAGAGACCTGGCCGTGTGTTGAGAGAATTAGAGGGAGCATACTTAAATTCACACAGGACACCGGATAAGACAGGAGAAATACTCCAGACTGACCCTAGCCCCCCGACACATAAACTATTGCAGCATAAATACTGTAGGCTGAGACAGGAGTGATCGGGAGATACTGTGACCCTGTCCGACGATACCCTCGGACAGGGCCAACCAGGCAGTATATAACCCAACCCACTTTGCCAAACGCACAGGTGCAGTAGATGGTATAAAATACAGTATATACATGTGATATGAGTAATGTAAGATATGTAAACATTATTAAAGTGCCATTATTTAAAGTGACTAGTGATCCATTTATTAAAGTGTCCAGTGATTGGGTCTCAATACAGTATATACATGTGATATATATGATTGGGTCTCAATACAGTATATACATGTGATATGAGTAGCTCGGGTGGTTGTTGTCCTTGATGATCTTTTTGGCCTTCCTGTGACATCAGCTGTTGTAGGTGTCCTAGATGGCCGGTAGTTTACCCCCGGTGATGCATTGTGCAGACAGCACCACCCTCTGGAGAGCCTTCGTGTTGAAGGCGGTGCAGTTGCCGTACCAGGCTGTGATACAGCCCAACAGAATTCTCTCGATTGTGCATCTGTAAAAGTTTGTCAGGGTTTTGGGTGACAAGACAAATTTCTTCAGCCTCCTGAGGTTGAAGAGCTGCTGCTGAGCCTTCTTCACCACACTGTCTGTGTGGGTGGACCAATTCAGTTAGTCTGTGATGTGTACGCTAAGGAACTTAAAACTTTCCACCTTCTCCACTGCTGTCCCTTAGATATGGATAGGGGGGTGCTCCCTCTGCTGTTTCCTGAAGTCCACAATCATCTCCTTTGTTTTATTGACGTTGAGTGAGAGGTTGTTTTCCCGACACCACACTCTTAGTGCCCTCACCTCCTCCCTGTAGGCTCTCTCGTCATTGTTGGTGATCAAGCCCACTACTGTTGTGTCGTCTGCAAAGTTAATGACTGAGTTGGAGGCGTGCGTGGCCATGCAGTCGTGGGTGAACAGGAAGTACAGGAGAGGGCTGAGCACACACCCTTGTGGGGCCTCTGTGTTGAGGATCAGCGAAGTGGCGATGTTGTTTCCTACCTTCACCACCTGGGGGCGGCTCGTCAGAAAGTCCAGGACACAGTTGCACAGGGAGGGGTTGAGACCCAGGGCCTCCAGCTTGATGATGAGCTTGGAGGGTACTATGGTGTTGAATGCTGAGCTGTAGTTGATTCTCACATAGGTAGTCAATGAACAGCATTCTTACATAGGCATTCTTTTTGTCCAGATGGGATTGGGCATTGTGCAGTGCGATAGCTGATTGCGTCATCTGTGGACCTGTTGGGGTGGTATGCAAACTGAAGTGGGTCTAGGGTGGCTGGTAATGTGGCGGTAATATGATCCTTGACTAGCCTCTCAAAGCACTTGATGATGACAGAAGTAAGTGCTACGGGGCAGTAGTCATTTAGTTCAGTTATTTTTGCCTTCTTGGGTACAGGAACAATGGTAGCCATCTTAAAGCATATGGGGACAACAGAATGGGATAGGGAGCGATTTAATATGTCCGTAAACACACCAGCCAGCTGGTCTGCGCATGCTCTGAGGGATGCCATCTGGGCCAGCAGCCTTGCGAGGGTTAACACGTTTAAATGTTTTACATTTGAACTGGAAATCTATTTGAAATTGCAATCAGGTCATGATCTTGGTGAGGACAGCGAGCACGCAGATCAGCTTCCCTGAGACGGTTTCTGACAGTTTGTGCAGAAATTCTTCGGTTGTGCAAACCCACAGTTTCGTTAGCTGTCCAGATGGCTGGTCTCAGGTGAAAAAGCCAGATGTGGAGGTCCTGGGATGGCGCGCTTACGCTTGGTCTGTGGTTTTTAAGTCAAATCTAATAAAATTGAATTGGTCACATACATATATTTAGCATATTTTATTGCGGGTGTAGCGAAATTATTGTGTCCTAGCTCTAACAGTGCAGTATGATCTAAGAATTCACAACAAAACACACATCTAAAAGTAAAATAATGGAATTAAGAAATATACTGTATAAATATTAGGACGAGCAATGTTGGAGTGGCATTGACTAATATACAGTAGACTGGAATACAGTATATACACATATGAGATGAGTAAAGCAGTATGTAAACATTATTAAAGTGGCCAGTGATTCCATGTCTATGTATATAGGGCAGCAGCCTCTACAGTGCAGGCTTGAGTAACCAGGTGGTAGCCGGCTAGCGATGGCTATTTAACAGTCTGATGGCCTTGAGATAGAAGCTGGTTTTCAGTGTCTTGGTCGCAGCTTTGATGCACCTTCTAGAACAGGCCAGGGTGAACAGGCCGAGACTCTGGTGGTTGATGTCCTTGATGATCTTTTTGTCCTTCCTTGACATTGGGTGCTGTAGGTGTCCTGGAGGGCAGGCAGTGTGCCCCTGGTGATGTGTTGGGCAGACCGCACCACCCTCTAGAGAGCCCTGCGCGGCTGCGGGCGGTGCAGTTGCCGTAACAGGTGGTGATTCAGCCCGGCAGGATGCTCTCAATTGTGCATCTGTAAAAGTTTGTGAGGGTCTTAGGGGCCAAACCAAATTTATTCAGCCTCCTGAGGTTGAATAGGCGATGTTGCGCCTTCTTCACCACACTGTCTGTGTGGGTGGACCATTTCAGATTGTCAGTGATGTGTACGCATAGAAACTTGAAACTTTCCACAATCTCCACCACGTCCCGTTGATGTGGATAGGGGCGTGCTCCCTCTGCTGTTTCCTGAAGTCCACGATCAGCTCCTTCATTTTGTTGACATTGAGGGAGAGGTTATTTTCCTGGCACCACTCTGCCAGGATCCTCACCTCCTCTCTGTAGGCTGTCTCGTCATTGTTGGTAATCAAGGCTATTACTGTTGTGTCTTCTGCAAACTTGATGATTGAGTTGGAGGCGTGAGTGGCCACGCAGTCATGGGTGAATAGGGAATACAGGAAGGGGCTGAGCACGCACCCTTGTGGTGCCCCTGTGTTGAGGATCAGCAAAGTGGAGGTGATGTTTTCTACATTCACCACCTCGGGTGGATCTGTCAGGAAGTCCTGGACCCAGTTGCACAGTGTGGGGTTCAGACCCAGGGCCTAAGCTTAATGATGAGCTTGGAGGGTACTATAGGGTTGAAGGCTGAGCTGTAGTCAACAAACAGCATTCTGACGTAGGTATTCCTCTTGTCTAGATGGGATAAGGCTGTGTGCAGTGCGATGGCGATTACATCGCCTGTGGACCTATTGGGGGTGGTAAGCAAATTGAAATGGGTCTAGGGTATTGGGTAAGGTAGAGGTGATATGATCCTTAACTAGCCTCTCAAAGCACTTCATGATGACAGAAGTGAGTGCTACGGGGCAGTAGTAATTTAGTTCAGTTACCTTTGCTTTCTTGGGTACAGGAACAATGGTAGACATCTTGAAGTAAGAGGGGACAGCAGGCTGGAATAGAGAGAGATTGAATATGTCCGTAAACACTCCAGCCAGCTGGTCTGCGCATGCTCTGAGGACGCGGCTGGGGATGCCGTCTGGACCGGCAGCCTTGCGAGGGTTAACATTTTTAAATGTCTTACTCACGTCAGCCACTGTGAACGAGAGCACATAGACCTTGGGTGCCAGCCACATTGGTAGCACTGTGTTATCCTCAAAGCGGGCGAAGAAGGTGTTTAGCTTGTCCGGGAGCAAGACGGTGTCCGCGACATGGCTGGTTTTCCCTTTGTAACGTTTTGCCTGTTTGATTGCCTTACAGAGGGAATAACTACAATGCTTGTTTTCAACCATATTCCCAGTCACCTTGCCATAGTTAATGCGGTGGTTCACGCTTTCAGTTTTGTGCGAATAGTGCCTTCTATCCATGTTTTTTGGTTTGGGTAGGTTTTAATAGTCACCGTGGTAACAACATCCCATATCCACTTCCTGATAAACTCAGTCACCTTGTGTCTGTGTAAACGTCAGTGTTATTCTCAGAGGCTACCTGGAACATAACCCAGTCCGCGTGATCAAAACAATCTTGAAGCATGTATTCCGATTGGTCAGACCAGTGTTGAATAGACCTTGGCATGGGTACATTCTGTTTGAGTTTCTGCCTATAGCAAGGGAGGAGCAAAATGGAGTCGTGATCTGATTTACCGGAGGGAGGGCGGGGGAGGGCCTCGTAGGCATCTCGAAAATGCTAATTGCAGTGGTCAAGGGTTTTTCCTAAGCGAGTCCTACAGTCTATGTGTTGATTTTTTTATTTGACCTTTATTTAACTAGGCAAGTCAGTTAAGAACAAATTCTTAATTTCAATGATTGCCTAGGAACAGTGGGTTAACTGCCTTGTTCAGGGGCAGATTGACAGCTTTTTACATTGTCGGCTCAGGGATTCGATCTTGTAAGACCAAACCTCTAACCACTAGGCTACCTGTTGCTACCTGCTACCCTGATAGATCTTTGGTAGCGTTTTCCTCATATTTGCTTTGTTAAAATCCCCAGCTACAATAAATATTGCCTCAGGATATGTTGTTTCCAGTTTGCATAAAGTCCATTGTAGTTCCTTGAGGGCCGCCGTGGTATCGGGTTCAGGGGTCAATACACACGGCTGTGACTATAACCGAATAAAATTATCTTGGGAGGTAATACGGTCTGCATTTGATTGTGAGGTATTCTCGGTCGGGTGAACAAAAGGTCTTGAGTTTTTGTATGTCATCACAATCACACAAAACATACACCGCAAACTTCCCAGAGAGTTCTTTATTCCTGTCTGCGTGATGAACTGAGAACCCAGCTGGTGAGTTACCACCGCTCTGATATACAAAAGTTCCTTTCGGCTGCATGTAATAACACAAAAACATTCTGGGCTATAATAATGTAAGAAATAACACACAAAACAAAATACTGCAAAGTTGCTTAGGAAATAGAAGCAGATCTGTAATGTCTGTCGGTGCCATCTCTTGAGGCCGGTTGGATGTACTGCCAAACTCTCTTAAATGATGTTGGAGGTGGCTTATGGTAAATAAATTAACATTAAATTATCTTGCAACAGCTTTGGTAAACATGCCTGCAGTCAGCATGCCAATTGCATGTTCCTTCAAAACTTGACACATCTGTGGCATTGAGTTGTGTGACAAACATCACATTTTAGAGCGGCCTTTTATTGTCCCCGGCACAAGGTGCACCTATGTAATGATCATGCTGTTTAATCAGTTTCTTGATATTCCACACCTGTCAGGTGGATGGATTATCTTGGCAAAGGATAAATGCTCACTAATAGGGATGTAAACAAATTTGTGCACACAATTTGAGAGAAGTAAGCTTTTTGTGCATTTGTAAAATGTCTGGGATCTTTTATTTCAGCAGGGCAGAAATTTGATAAACTGACTTGTTGGAAAGGTGGCATCATATGACAGTGTCCACACATCCCTTAACCTTTTCAACATTTTGTTGTGTTACAGCCTGAATTTAAAATGTAGTAAATGTAGATTTTGTATCACTGGCCTACACACAATATCCCACAATGCCAAAGTGGAAGTATGTTTTCAAGTTACTTAAAAATGAAAAGCTGAAATGTCTTGAGTCAATAAGTATTCAACCCATTTGTTATGTCAAGCCTAAATAAGCTCAAGAGTAAAAATGTGCTGAATAAGTCACATAATAAGTTGCATTGACTCACTCTGTGTGCAATAATAGTGTTTAACATAATTTTTTCATGACCACCTCATCTCTGTACCCCCCACATACAATTATCTGTAAGGTCCCTCAGTCGAGCAGTTAATTTGAAACACAGATTGAACCACAAAGACCAGGGAGAATTTACAATCCCTCGCAAAGAAGGGTTGGTACAGTAAGTTGGTTAAACATGTACATTTACATTTAAGTCATTTAGCAGACGCTCTTATCCAGAGTGACTTACAAATTGGTGCATTCACCTTATGACATCCAGTGGAACAGTCACTTTACAATAGTGCATCTAAATCTTTTAAGGGGGGGGTGAGAAGGATTACTTTATCCTATCCTAGGTATTCCTTAAAGAGGTGGGGTTTCAGGTGTCTCCGGAAGGTGGTGATTGACTCCGCTGTCCTGGCGTCGTGAGGGAGTTTGTTCCACCATTGGGGGGCCAGAGCAGCGAACAGTTTTGACTGGGCTGAGCGGGAGCTGTACTTCCTCAGTGGTAGGGAGGCGAGCAGGCCAGAGGTGGATGAACGCAGTGCCCTTGTTTGGGTGTAGGGCCTGATCAGAGCCTGGAGGTACTGAGGTGCCGTTCCCCTCACAGCTCCGTAGGCAAGCACCATGGTCTTGTAGCGGATGCGAGCTTCAACTGGAAGCCAGTGGAGAGAACGGAGGAGCGGGGTGACGTGAGAGAACTTGGGAAGGTTGAACACCAGACGGGCTGCGGCGTTCTGGATGAGTTGAAGGGGTTTAATGGCACAGGCAGGGAGCCCAGCCAACAGCGAGTTGCAGTAATCCAGACGGGAGATGACAAGTGCCTGGATTAGGACCTGCGCCGCTTCCTGTGTGAGGCAGGGTCGTACTCTGCGGATGTTGTAGAGCATGAACCTACAGGAACGGGCCACCGCCTTGATGTTGGTTGAGAACGACAGGGTGTTGTCCAGGATCACGCCAAGGTTCTTAGCGCTCTGGGAGGAGGACACAATGGAGTTGTCAACCATGATGGCGAGATCATGGAACGGGCAGTCCTTCCCCGGGAGGAAGCAGCTCCGTCTTGCCGAGGTTCAGCTTGAGGTGGTGATCCGTCATCCACACTGATATGTCTGCCAGACATGCAGAGATGCGATTCGCCACCTGGTCATCAGAAGGGGGAAAGGAGAAGATTAATTGTGTGTCGTCTGCATAGCAATGATAGGAGAGACCATGTGAGGTTATGACAGAGCCAAGTGACTTGGTGTATAGCGAGAATAGGAGAGGGCCTAGAACAGAGCCCTGGGGGACGCCAGTGGTGAGAGCGCGTGGTGAGGAGACAGATTCTCGCCACGCCACCTGGTAGGAGCGACCTGTCAGGTAGGACGCAATCCAAGCGTGGGCCGCGCCGGAGATGCCCAACTCGGAGAGGGTGGAGAGGAGGATCTGATGAACAGATATTGAATATCCCTTTGAGGATGGTGGTTAATTAGTCTTTGGATGGTGTATCAATACATCCAGTCACTATAAAGATACAGGCGTCCTTCCTAACTCAGATGCCGGAGAGGAAGGAAACCACTCAGGGATTTCACTGTGAGGACAATGGTAACTTTGAACAGTTGCAGAGTTTAATAGCTGTGGTAGGAGAAAACTGAGGATGGATCAACAACTGCAAAGAATGTGACAAAGAAATTAATTGTATGTCCTGAATTCAAAGCGTCATGTTTGGGTCAAATCCAACACAACATATCACTGAGTACCACTCTGCATATTTTCAAGCATGTTGGTGGCTGCATCATGTTATGGGTATGATTGACATGGCTGCATCATGTTATGGGTGTACTTGTCATCGACAAGGACTAGGGAGTTTTGTTTAGGATAAAAAGAAATGGAAAGGATGATTTCCATTCAGTTTGCAATTCACCTCTGTCAATCGAAGAAATTAGAGACTCTGAATTCAATGAAAAAAGGGAAATAACTTGGCCCCGATGGCCTGTCAGTTTAATTCTATAGGCAGTTTTGGGAGTTTCTGTAATGAACTCAGTGATCACTGTTTTAGAGCCTGTGTTCGTAATGGCTGCTCAGTGAAATGACCTGTCCTGATATGTCATAGAAACTTGCTAGAAAACTTGAATGAGCAAGCCTTCCTTCATGACCTGGTCTCTGGTATAGAATCAGCTTGATCCCCTCTATCGAAGACTCTTGGACCTTTATATTTTCAGTGGTTTCATGCCCCCATGAAGAAAATTAGAATTAAAAACAGGTTCAGTCCCTGGTTCCACCATAATCTGGCAGAGTTACTTCACCTCAAGAATTCCGTTTGGTGAAAGGCTTGGCACACACATACTCAGGCTGACTGGCTCTCGTTCAAGCAAATGAGAAATAAGTGCACTCAGGCTGTCTGGAAGGCCAAAGTTAGTTATTTTAAGGAGCAGTTCTCTCTCTTTGGGTCTAACCCCAAGAAGTTCTGGAAAATGGTTTTAAAAACCTGTAGAATAAGCCCTCCTCCTCACAGCTGCCCATGTCCCTTAATGTTGATGATGTGGTTGTTACTGACAAGGAGCACATGGCTGAGCTCTGTAATCACCACTTCATTAAGTCAGGATTCCTATTCGACTCAGCCATGCCTCATTGCCTGTCCAACATTTCCTTATTTCCCACCCCTTCTAATGTGACTTTCCCTAATGCTCCTCCATCTTTCTCCTATGCCCCGCTACAAAGGTTCTCCCTGCAAGCAGTGACTGAGTCAGATGTGCTAAAGGAGCTCCTGACTTGACCCCAAAAAGCCATCTCAGTCAGATGGTTTAGATAATTTATTCTTCAAAGTTGTAGCCCGTATCATCACAAAGCCTATCCCTGACCTTTTTAACCTCTCTCTCCTCTCTGGGGAGGTTCCCATTGCTTGGAAGGCAGCCACGGTCCGTCCTTTTATTTAGAGGGGGAGATCAAAGTTGATCCTAACTCTTATAGGCCAATTTCTATTTTGCACTGTTTATCAAAAGTGTTGGATAAACTTGCCAATAATCAACTGACTGGCTTTCTTGATGACTATAGTATTCTCTCTGGTCTGCAATCTGGTTTCCACTCAGGTTATGGATGTGTCACTGCAACTTTAAATGTCCTAAATTATGTCACCGTTGGCATTGATTCTAAGCAATGTTGTGCTGCTATTTTAACTGACTTGGCCAAAGCTTTTAGACCCTTCCATTCTTGAAGGCCGGCTGAGGAGTATTGGTGTCTCTGAGGGATCTTTGGCCTGGTTTGCTAACTACCTCTCTCAAAGAGTGCAGTGTATAAAGTCAGAACATCTGCTGTCTGTCAGACTGCCTGTCACCAAGGGAGTACCCCAAGGCTCGATCCTGAACACCTCCAAAACTAAGGTAATGTGGTTTGGTAAGAAGAATGTCCCTCTCCCCACCGGTGTGATTACTACTTCTGAGGGTTTAGAGCTTGAGGTTGTCACCTCATACAAGTACTTGGGAGTATGGCTAGACGGTACACTGTCCTTCTCTCAGCACATATCCAAGCTGCAGGCTAAAGTTAAATCTAGACTTGGTTTCCTCTATCGTAATCACTCCTCTTTCACCCCAGCTGCCAAACGAACCCTGATGCAGATGACCATCCTACCCATGCTAAATTACGGAGATGCAATTTCTAGATCGGCAGGTCAGGGTGCTCTCGAGCTGCTAGATGTTCTTCACCATTCGGCTATCAGATTTGCCACCAATGCTTCACTAAACACTATACTCCTCTGTAAACTGGTCATCTCTGTATACCCGTCGCAAGACCCACTGGTTGATGCTTATTTATAAAACCCTTAAGTCTTCACTCCCTCCTATCTGAAATATCTACTGCAGCCCTCATCCTCCACATACAACACCCATTCTGCCAGTCACATTGAGTGGGTTGAGTCACTGAAGTGATCTTCCTGTCTGGGTTGGCGCCCTCTCTTGGGTTGTGCAGTGGCGGAGATCTTTGTGAGCTATACTCGGCCTTGTCTCAGGATGGTAACCTACACCTGCATTGCTTGCTGTTTGGGGTTTTAGGCTGGGTTTCTGTACAGCACTTTGAGATATCAGCTGATGTAAGAAGGGCTATATAAATACATTTGATTTGATTCTGATAAAGGTCCCCAAAGCACACACATCCCTGGGTCACTCCTCTTTTCAGTTCGCTGCAGCTAGCGACTGGAACGAGCTGCAAAAAAACACTCAAACTGGACAGTTTTATCTCCATCTCTTCATTCAAAGACTCAACCATAGACTCTTACTGACAGTTGTGGCTGCTTGTTTTGATGTATTGTTGTCTCTACCTTCTTGCCTTTGTATTGCTACCATGTTGTTGTCGTGTGGTGTTGCTACCATGCTAAGTTGTTGTCGTTGGTCTCTCTTTATGTAGTGTTGTGGTGTCGCCCTTGTCGTAGTGTGCGTTTTGTCCTATATATATATATATATATATATATATATATATATATATATATATATATATATACTGCTCAAAAAAATAAAGGGAACACTTAAACAACACAATGTAACTCCAAGTCAATCACACTTCTGTGAAATCAAACTGTCCACTTAGGAAGCAACACTGATTGACAATAAATTTCACATGCTGTTGTGCAAATGGAATAGACAACAGGTGGAAATTATAGGCAATTAGCAAGACACCCCCAATAAAGGAGTGGTTCTGCAGGTGGTAACCACAGACCACTTCTCAGTTCCTATGCTTCATTGCTGATGTTTTGGTCACTTTTGAATGCTGGCGGTGCTTTCACTCTAGTGGTAGCATGAGACGGAGTCTACAACCCACACAAGTGGCTCAGGTAGTGCAGGTCATCCAGGATGTCACATCAATGCGAGCTGTGACAATAAGGTTTGCTGTGTCTGTCAGCGTAGTGTCCAGAGCATGGAGGCGCTACCAGGAGACAGGCCAGTACATCAGGAGACATGGAGGAGGCCGTAGGAGGGCAACAACTCCAGCAGGCCACAAATGTGCATGTGTCTGCTCAAACGGTCAGAAACAGACTCCATGAGGGTGGTATGAGGGCCCGACGTCCACAGGTGGGGGTTGTGCTTACAGCCCAACACCGTGCAGGACGTTTGGCATTTGCCAGAGAACACCAAGATTGTCAAATTCGCCACTGGCGCCCTGTGCTCTTCACAGATGAAAGCAGGTTCACACTGAGCACATGTGACAGACGTGACAGAGTCTGGAGACACCGTGGAGAACGTTCTGCTGCCTGCAACATCCTCCAGCATAACCGGTTTGGCGGTGGGTCAGTCATAGTGTGGGGTGGCATTTCTGTGGGGGGCCGAACAGCCCTCCATGTGCTCGCCAGAGGTAGCCTGACTGCCATTAGGTACCGAGATGAGATCCTCAGACCCCTTGTGAGACCATATGCTGGTGCGGTTGGCCCTGGGTTCCACCTAATGCAAGACAATGCTAGACCTCATGTGGCTGGAGTGTGTCAGCAGTTCCTGCAAGAGGAAGGCATTGTTCCCCAGACCTGAATCCAATTGAGCACATCTGGGAAATCATCTCGCTCCATCCACCAACAGACTGTCCAGGAGTTGGCGGATGCTTTTGTCCAGGTCTGGGAGGAGATCCCTCAGGAGACCATCTGCCACCTCATCAGGAGCATGCCCAGGCATTGTAGGGAGGTCATTCAGGCACGTGGAGGCCACACACACTACTGAGCCTAATTTTGACTTGTTTTAAGGACATTACATCAAAGTTGGATCAGCCTGTAGTGTGGTTTTCCACTTTAATTTTGAGTGTGACTCCGAATCCAGACCTCCACGGGTTGATAAATTTGATTTCCATTGATAATTTTTGTGTGATGTTGTTGTCAGCACATTCAACTATGTAAAGAAAAAAGTATTTAAAAGTATTTAATAAGAATATGTCATTCATTCAGATCTAGGAAGTGTTATTTTAGTGTTCCCTTTATTTTTTTTAAATCCCAGCCCCGTCCCCGCAGGAGGCCTTTTGGTAGGCCGTCATTGTAAATAAGAATCTGTTCTTAACTGACTTGCCTAGTTAATAAAATAAATAAATGTGACAGGGGCATTATATGGCAGTACTGTATTAATCCCCAAGGATACAGTCATGTGACAGGGACATTATATAGCAGTACTGTATTAATCAAATCAAATCCAATTTTATTTATATAGCCCTTCGTACATCAGCTGATATCTCAAAGTGCTGTACAGAAACCCAGCCTAAAACCCCAAACAGCAAGCAATGCAGGTGTAGAAGCACGGTGGCTAGGAAAAACTTTCTAGAAAGGCCAAAACCTAGGAAGAAACCTAGAGAGGAACCAGGCTATGTGGGGTGGCCAGTCCTCTTCTGGCTGTGCCGGGTGGAGATTATAACAGAACATGGCCAAGATGTTAAAATGTTCAGAAATGACCAGCATGGTCGAATAATAATAAGGCAGAACAGTTGAAACTGGAGCAGCAGCACAGTCAGGTGGATTGGGGACAGCAAGGAGTCATCATGTCAGGTAGTCCTGGGGCACGGTCCTAGGGCTCAGGTCCTCCGAGAGAGAGAAAGAAAGAGAGAATTAGAGAGAGCATATGTGGGGTGGCCAGTCCTCTTCTGGCTGTGCCGGGTGGAGATTATAACAGAACATGTCCAAGATGTTCATAAATGACCAGCATGGTCGAATAATAGTAAGGCAGAACAGTTGAAACTGGAGCAGCAGAATGGCCAGGTGGACTGGGGACAGCAAGGAGTCATCATGTCAGGTAGTCCTGGGGCATGGTCCTAGGGCTCAGGTCAGTTGAAACTGGAGCAGTAGCATGGCCAGGTGGACAGGGGACAGCAAGGAGTCATCCTGTCAGGTAGTCCTGGGGCATGGTCCTAGGGCTCAGGTCCTCCGAGAGAGAGAAAGAAAGAAGGAGAGAATTAGAGAATGCACACTTAGATGCACACAGGACACCGAATAGGACAGGGGAAGTACTCCAGATATAACAAACTGACCCTAGCCCCCCGACACAAACTACTGCAGCATAAATACTGGAGGCTGGGGCAGGAGGGGTTAGAAGACACTGTTGCCCCATCCGAGGACACCCCCTGACAGGGCCAAACAGGAAGGATATAACCCCACCCACTTTGCCAAAGCACAGCCCCCACACCACTAGAGGGATATCTTCAACCACCAACTTACCATCCTGAGACAAGGCTGAGTATAGCCCACAAAGATCTCCGCCACGGCACAACCCAAGGGGGGGGGGCGCCAACCCAGACAGGATGACCACAACAGTGAATCAACCCACTCAAGTGACGCACCCCCTGCAGGGACGGCATGAGAGAGCCCCAGTAAGCCAGTGACTCAGCCCCTGTAATAGGGTTAGAGGCAGAGAATCCCAGTGGAAAGAGGGGAACCGGCCAGGCAGAGACAGCAAGGGCGGTTCGTTGCTCCAGAGCCTTTCCGTTCACCTTCCCACTCCTGGGCCAGACTACACTCAATCATATGACCCACTGAAGAGATGAGTCTTCAGTAAAAACTTAAAGGTTGAGACCGAGTTTGCGTCTCTGACATGGGTAGGCAGACCGTTCCATAAAAATGGAGCTCTATAGGAGAAAGCCCTGCCTCCAGCTGTTTGCTTAGAAATTCTAGGGACAATGAGGAGGCCTGCGTCTTGTGACCGTAGCGTACGTGTAGGTATGTACGGCAGGACCAAATCAGAGAGATAGGTAGTAGCAAGCCCATGTAATGCTTTGTAGGTTAGCAGTAAAACCTTGAAATCAGCCCTTGCTTTGACAGGAAGCCAGTGTAGAGAGGCTAGCACTGGAGTAATATGATCAAATTTTTTGGTTCTAGTCAGGATTCTAGCAGCCGTATTTAGCACTAACTGGAGTTTATTTAGTGCTTTATCCGGGTAGCCGGAAAGTAGAGCATTGCAGTAGTAGGATTAATTTTTCTGCATCATTTTTGGACAGAAAGTTTCTGATTTTTGCAATATTACGTAGATGGAAAAAAGCTGTCCTCGAAATGGTCTTGATATGTTCTTCAAAAGAGAGATCAGGGTCCAGAGTAACGCAGAGGTCCTTCAGTTTTATTTGAGACGACTGTACAACCATTAAGATTAATTGTCAGATTCAACAGAAGATCTCTTTGTTTCTTGGGACCTAGAACAAGCATCTCTGTTTTGTCCGAGTTTAATAGTAGAAAGTTTGCAGCCATCCACTTCCTTATGTCTGAAACACATGCTTCTAGCGAGGGCAATTTTGGGGCTTCACCATGTTTCATTGAAATGTACAGCTGTGTGTCATCCGCATAGCAGTGAAAGTTAACATTATGTTTTCGAATAACATCCCCAAGAGGTAAAATGTATAGTGAAAACAATAGGGGTCCTAAAACGGAACCTTGAGGAACACCAAAATTTACAGTTGATTTGTCAGAGGACAAACCATTCACAGAGACAAACTGATATCTTTCCGACAGATAAGATCTAAACCAGGCCAGAACATGTCCGTGTAGACCAATTTGGGTTTCCAATCTCTCCAAAAGAATGTGGTGATCGATGGTATCAAAAGCAGCACTAAGGTCTAGGAGCAGGAGGACAGATGCAGAGCCTCAGTCCGATGCCATTAAAATGTCATTTACCACCTTCACAAGTGCCGTCTCCGTGCTATGATGGGGTCTAAAACCAGACTGAAGCATTTCGTATACATTGTTTGTCTTCGGGAAGGCAGTGAGTTGCTGCGCAACAGCCTTCTCTAAAATTTTTGAGAGGAATGGAAGATTCGATATAGGCCGATAGTTTTTTATATTTTCTGGGTCAAGGTTTGGCTTTTTCAAGAGAGGCTTTATTACTGCCACTTTTAGTGAGTTTGGTACACATCCAGTGGATAGAGAGCCGTTTATTATGTTCAACATAGGAGGGCCAAGCACAGGAAGCAGCTCTTTCAGTAGTTTAGTTGGAATAGGGTCCAGTATACAGCTTGAAGGTTTAGAGGCCATGATTATTTTCATCATTGTGTCAAGAGATATAGTACTAAAACACTTGAGCGTCTCTCTTGATCCTAGGTCCTGGCAGAGTTGTGCAGACTCAGGACAACTGAGGTTTGGAGGAATACACAGGTTTAAAGAGGAGTCCGTAATTTGCTTTCTAATAATCAT
This sequence comes from Oncorhynchus gorbuscha, assembly GCF_021184085.1. Taxonomy (NCBI): domain Eukaryota; kingdom Metazoa; phylum Chordata; class Actinopteri; order Salmoniformes; family Salmonidae; genus Oncorhynchus; species Oncorhynchus gorbuscha. The sequence continues at coordinate 7,099,455 of NC_060174.1, read as the reverse complement.
AGTGAAAACAATAGTGGTCCTATCAATCCCCAAGGATACAGTCATGTGACAGGGGCATTATATAGCAGTACTGTATTAATCCCCAAGGATACAGTCATGTGACAGGGGCATTATATAGCAGTACTGTATTAATCCCCAAGGATACAGTCATGTGACAGGGGCATTAAATAGCAGTACTGTATTAATCCCCAAGGATACAGTCATGTGACAGGGGCATTATATAGCAGTACTGTATTAATCCTCAAGGATACAGTCATGTGACAGGGGCATTATATAGCAGTACTGTATTAATCCCCAAGGATACAGTCATGTGACAGGGGCATTATATAGCAGTACTGTATTAATCCTCAAGGATACAGTCATGTGACAGGGGCATTATATAGCAGTACTGTATTAATCCCCAAGGATACAGTCATGTGACAGGGGCATTATATAGCAGTACTGTATTAATCCCCAAGGATACAGTCATGTGACAGGGGCATTATATAGCAGTACTGTATTAATCCCCAAGGATACAGTCATGTGACAGGGGCATTATATAGCAGTACTGTATTAGGATACAGTCATGTGACAGGGGATACAGTCATGATACAGTCATGTGACAGGGGCATTATATAGCAGTACTGTATTAATCCCCAAGGATACAGTCATGTGACAGGGGCATTATATAGCAGTACTGTATTAATCCCCAAGGATACAGTCATGTGACAGGGGCATTATATAGCAGTACTGTATTAATCCCCAAGGATACAGTCATGTGACAGGGGCATTAAATAGCAGTACTGTATTAATCTCCATGGCTCACCACTGAGCTAAAGGACAAGGCTTGGTTTGTCGTGCTAGTCGTTCTGTTGTTGGTCCAGGCGTTTTGTTGACCAAAGGGCGATGGCGGAGCTTGGGTGTCTGTGAGAGGAGGGAGAAAAATCACTGAGAAAGTGAAAAGAGGAAATATGTTAATAAATATTGTTTTGTTGATCATTTTCTCTTTATGTTGCCTAACTACACACCAGAGAGCACCAACCTTCGTTGTAGCAATAGCAGTCCTGTGTAATCCACTCTGATGTACCTGGTTGTTGAAGTGTTGCAGGAGTCCATCACACACTGTGTTAACATTATAGCTCCCATCGTCTCTGGAAGTGGCACTGCAGGCTGCTGAAATGCTGCATTCGCATTCGAAGAGGGACACAAAGGTGGAACAATGCATCATGTCTCTCCCACAAATAGTACTCAGCCCTTTTGCAGAGGACCTGGAAAGTCTCTGCCAACATACAGGAGTTATCGATCCATTGTGGGTCTGAAAATTGTGCAACAGGGTCCAGACAGTGGGCGGTTGCCTGCAGTTCGGCAACGTGATAGATCTGAAACACATATATATTACAGATCGTTTCTATAGCTTCATGGTATTGTAATAGTATTTTGTCTGCGGTTAGTACTTTATCCCACACCCACACCCACAGAGATCCTGAGAGCACTCACATTGACCATCCAGATGGCCTCTCCTGATCAGACAGTCTGGACCCAGGGAATCAATAGAATGTAAACTGGCCACTCCAGTCAATGAAGGGACACACATCAACTCACCATAGAATAGGTGGAGATAAAACATAGTTGATTCATTATCATCTGACTAGGTCAGGAAGTGTTTTTCGAACAATAACAACGCTCAGCTAAAGTACTCTTGAAGTATTGAATGAGAATAGCTAGCTATTACACTTGCAAACGGTGCAGTCTGCAATATTACTCATTCAGTATGTCATGTATGATGTAACGTTAGGCCTAGGTTTGTACTGGATCTAACTTAAAACAAAAGATAAACATGATGTAGTTAGCTTGCTAAACATAGAACAATGTATATCACACCAGCATACTGCAGAGTAATACCGTATTGCAGGACTGACCCTTATTGCAAAGCAACTGTTACAGCTGTCCTCTTTCAATATACGTCTTGAACAATTCATGAAGACAAGATGGAGCTTCTCTTTCAACCGGCTGAAGCAACCCTTTTCTCGCATGATTATACGTTGTGCATTTCTTCTTAATATAATAATAATATATGCCATTTAGCAGACGCTTTTATCCAAAGCGACTTACAGTCATGTGTGCATACATTCTACGTATGGGTGGTCCCGGGGATCGAACCCACTACCCTGGCGTTAGAAGCGCCATGCTCTACCAACTGAGCTCCTCTATAGTCTGTTCAGTCTCCATTGCTGCCCACCAATGAAAGAAGGATGGCATAAATTGCTCGGCCAGCACATCTCCCTTCTCCACACTTAATGCCAGTCACCGAAGATCACAACAATATCGCTGTCGAATGTTGCCGTCTTAAAATAGTCACTAGCAGTTCCCCCCCCCCGCAAATTAAACCTAATCCTGTTTCCAGTTCCACAGCAATTGGAAAAACAACCAAGGATCAACAAGGCTAGTTCGTGTTGGTTCCTGTTTCTTTCAAACGCACGGTTTGGTTCCTCTTGTGGAATTGTGACATTTTTAGACTGCTTAAGTGCATTTTATCCTGAACCCATTCTACTGGGGTAAAAGAATAGGGACTTCATGCACCACAGCAGGAGGCGTGCATGTAGCCTAGTTGTTAGAGCATTGGACTTGTAACCGAAAGTTTGCAAAATTGAATCCCTAAGCTGACAAGGTAAAAATCTGTCAGTTCTGCCCCTGAACAAGGCAGTTAATGCACTGTTATTTGGCAGTCATCGAAAATAAGAATTTGTTTTTAACTGACTTGCATAGTTTAAAAAAGGTTAAAAATAAAATAAAAAATGCTTTGCAAACATGCCTGGGCTTTAGACTGGCGTACTGTATTTGGGGCAAAAATGTTTAGGGACGCCTGGGTTTTTAGATCTTTGTGAAAGCAGAGGTTTCATGTAAAAGGGGCTCTGTATTTATTTTACCAGGCAAGTCAGTTAAGAACAAATTCTTATTTTCAATGACTGCCTAGGAACAGTGGGTTAACTGCCTGTTCAGGGGCAGAACGACAGATTTTGTACCTTGTCAGCGCAGGGATTTGAACTTGCAACCTTTTGGTTACTCATCCAATGCTCTAACCACTAGGCTACCCTGCCTGTATGACAAGGTATGTGTCTGTGGATTTTATGGTGCCATACTACTGTGACAAAAAAATAAGAAAAGGGAGAATAAAAATGTTTTCAGGCTTGTGGAAAGGTGGGTTGCATGCATATTGGTCAAACGTAAAGTCTCCTGAAATAGGAGCTCTGTGATTGAATGGGTGTCAACCTTGACACACTGCTATAGTGCTTCTGTTGTTTGTGGGGAGTGTTGGTGAATGATTTACAGTGGGTAAAAATGGCCGATAGGCCTACACTGTTATGAATGTCTAAGCTATGGATTTGTTGACTTTGCGTAGTTGAAAACACAAGAATGTAACAAATCGGCTCAAGAAAGAGGTCGTCTTAAACACAGGTCTAGGATCAGATGACCCATTAGGCGGGTGAACAAATATTTGACCCTTTATCGGTAGTTAGTGTTAACTTCCACTAACATGTTCCAGCTCAGCCATGTTCCTACATTGCTGAGGCATGTCTACTTATTGACTAGAGAATACGTTGGTGAATCTAAAGAGGACTTATAAAAGCCCCCCCCCTCCTCCTCCCAGGTAGAGAACCACTGCTCTAACGTTGTTGTTGTTGTTGTTGTTGTTGCACAAAACGTTTGCGACGATGTCCATGCACTCGGATGATGTCATAATTGTCTGCGGATTCTATGTTGTCTGTCAGCTTGGCTGTCCGTCAGAAGGTAGCACATACTTGTCAGGAAACGACAATAACCAGAATTCATAGCATATTTCAGGACGGTAGTACCGCCCCGTTGGACATGGATTCAGTTGATGGAGAAATAGCAAATTGTCTGTATTTGTAGCCAGCACTTTCAGCCAGAGGATTTCGAAACGGATCTGAAGTCTCAACTGATGGGGTTGCCAGGTTGTCGCATGTTGAAAAGTGATGCTATTCCATAAATTTTCCAAAATTGAAAACAATAATGTAACGGTCGTTGGTGGAAGAAGGTGAGGACCAAAGCGTGGTACGTGTTCGGCATTTTAATAATGGAACTGAACACTGATTAACAAAACAACAAAGAGAACAACCGAAACAGTTCTGTCTGGTGCAGACACAAAAACAGAAAGAAACTACCCACAAAACCCATGTGGGCAAGAGCTACCTAAGTACGGTTCTCAATCAGAGACAACGATTGACAGCTGCCTCTGATTGGGAACCATACCAGGCCAAACACATAGAAATACAACACACAGAACAAAACATAGAATGAAAAACATAGAATGCCCAACTCACGCCCCGACCAAACCAAAATAGTGACATAAAAAAGGAACTAAGGTCAGGACGTGACAAATAAGTTGAAGTTGAGCTGAGGTAATGCAGTTTGTGTTACTTAGCTAACTAACTACACTGAGTAAATATATAAAAGCAATATGTAAAGTGTTGGTCCCATGTTTCATGAGCTGAAATAAAAGATACCAGAAATGTTCCATATCACAAAAAAAAGTGTCTCCGTTAGTGGAGCATTCTTCCTTTGCCAAGATAATCCATCCATTTAGCATCTCAAAAAACTGTTAAAACAGCATGATCGTTACACTGGTGCACCTTGTGCTGGGGACAATAAAAGGCCATTCTAAAGATTTGAGGGAGTGTGCAATTGGCATGCTGACTGCAGAAATGTCCACCAGAGCTGTTGCCAGATAATTTAATGTTAATTTCTCGACCGTAAGATGCCGTTTTAGAAAATATGGCAGTACGCCCAACCAACCTCACAACCGCAGACCAGGTGTAGTAACCATGCCAGCCCAGGACCTCCACATCCGGTTTCTTCACCTGCGGCATTGTCTGAGACCAGCCACCCGGACAGCTGATGGTACAACGGAGACTGTGAAGAGACACACACAAAGGTACAGACACATGCATATGCGGCTGGTGATATTGTTGTATAGAGGTATCAAACATGTTGTATTGTATATACAGTTGAAGTTGGAAGTTTACATACACCTTAGCCAAATACACTTAAACTCAGTTTTTCACAATTCCTGACATTTAATTCTAGTAAAAATTCCCTGTCTTTGGTCAGTTGGGATCACCACTTTATTTTAAGAATGTGAAATGTGAATATTTTAAGAATGTGAATAATAGGAGAGAGTGATTTATTTCAGCTTTTATTTATTTCATCACATTCCCAGTGGGTCAGAAGTTTACATACACTCAATTAGTACTTGGTAGCATTGCCTTTAAATTGTTTAACTTGGGTCAACCGTTTCGGGTAGCTTTCCACAAGCTTCCCACAATAAATTGGGTGAATTTTGGCCCATTCCTCCCGACAGAGCTGGTGTAACTGAGTCAGGTTTGTAGGCCTCCTTGCTCGCACACGCTTTTTCAGATCTGCCCACAAATGTTCTATGGGATTGCGGTCAGGGATTTTTGATGGCCACTCCAATACCTTGACTTTGTTGTCCTGAAGCCATTTTTCCACAACTTTGGAAGTAAGCTTGGGGTCATTGTCCACTTGGAAGACCCATTTGCAACCAAGCTTTAACTTCCTGACTGATGTCTTGAGATGTTGCTTCAATATATCCACATAATATTCCTTCCTCAAGATTCCATCTATTTTGTGAAGTGCACCAGTCCCTCCTGCAGCAAAGCACCCCCACAACATGATGCTGCCACCCCCATGCTTCACGGTTGGAATGGTGTTCTTCGTCTTGCAAGCCTCCCCCTTTTTCCTCCAAACATAACGACGGTCATTATGGCCAAACAGTTCTATTTTTGTTTCATCAGACCAGAGGACATTTCTCCAAAATGTACCATCTTCATCCCAATATGCAGTTGCAAACCTTAGTCTGGCTTTTTTATGGCTGCTTTGGAGCAGTGGCTTCTTCCTTGCCGAGCGGCCTTTCAGGTTATGTCGCACCAAAGTATGTTAATCTATAGGAGACAGAACGCGTCTCTTTCCTGTGAGGTATGACGGCTGCGTGGTCCCATGATGTATATACTTGCGTACTATTGTTTGTACAGATGAATGGGGTACCTTCAGGCGTTTGGAAATTGCTCTCAAGGATGAACCAGATTTGTGGAGGTCTACAAATATTTTTCTGAGGTCTTGGCTGATTTCTTTTGATTTTTCCCATGATGTCAAGCAAAGAGGCACTGAGTTTGAAGCTAGGCCTTGAAATATATCCACCTCCAATTGACTCAAATTATATCAATTAGCCTATCAGAAGCGTCTAAAGTCATGAAATAATTTTCTGGAATTTTCCAAGCTGTTTAATTAAAGGCACAGTCAACTTAGTGTATGTAAACTTCTGACCCATTGGAATTGTGATACATTGAATTATAAGTGAAATAATCTGTCTGTAAACAATTATTGTAAAAATGACTTGTGTCTTGCAGAAAGTAGATGTCCTAACTGACTTGCCAAAACTATAGTTTGTTAACAAAAATGTGTGTAGTGGTTGAAAAACAAGTTTTAATGACTCCAACCTAGGTGTATGTAAACTTCCGACTTCAACTGTAGTAGTGTAATAATGTTAAATGATGTTTTATCTTTTCATTTATATGTAATGTAAGTGCTTTAATATGTTTGAACCTCAGGAAGAGTAGCTGAATTTCAAAAAGACCTAGTTTGAGTGTGTATTGATGGGAACAAAGTAGTAAAATGTTGGCAAATCACTGATTAGTGTATGTCCTACAGACTAATCCTGCTGCTGCTGCTCGCTGGGTCGAGAGTTTCAAGTTCCTTGGTGTCCACATCACTAACGAACTATCATTGTCCAAACACACCAAGACAATCATCAAGCGGGCACCACAACACTTTTTCCCCCTCAGGAGACTGAAAAGATTTGGCATGGGTTCTCAGATCCTCAAAAAGTTATACAGCTGCACCATTGAGAGCATCTTGACCAGTTGCATCACCGCCTGGTATGGCAACTGCTCGGCATCTGAACATAAGGCGCTACAGAGGGTAGTGCGTGCGGCCCAGTACATCACTGGGGCCAATCTTCCTGCCGTCCAGGACCTATACACCAGGCGGTGTCAGAGGAAAGCCCAAATCATTGTCAAAGACTCCAGTCACCCAAGTCATAGATTGTTTTCTCTGCTACCGTACAGCAAGCGGTGCCGGAGTGCCAAGTCTAGGACCAAAAGGCTCCTTAACAGCTTCTACTTCCAAGCTATAAGACTGCTGAACAATCAATCAAATGGCCACCGGACTATTTACATTGACCCCCCCCCCCTCCATTTGTTTTTTACACTGCTGCTACTCTCTGTTTATTATATATTCATAAGTCACTTCACCCCTTCCTAGATGTACAAATCACCTCGACTAACCTGTAACCCCACACATTTACTCGGTACCGGTACCCCCTGTACATATCCTTGTTATTGTTATTTTATTGTGTTACTTTTTCATTATTTTTTTACTTTAGTTTATTTGGAAATGATTTCTTAAATCTTATTTTGAACCTCCCCGTTGGTCAAAGGCTTGGAACTAAGCATTTCACGGTAAGGTCTACATGTTGTATTCGGCACGTGACAAATAAAGTATGATTTGACGATGATCTTGACCCCCCCGCTTTAGTAATACAGAGCCTGTACACCCATTGGATGAAAGCTTTCAGCCCGGAATAATCTGAAGCTCAACATCATCTGACTCGGAAACAAGTCAGGACAGCCAAAGGTATTTGTAAAAAGTGCAATAGCCTCTTGAGAATTAAAAAAAAAACGAAATCACCAATACACTTAACTGTCTACAAGCTGAGTGCTCCTCAAACTTATCACACCCTTGCAGTCAGTTCTTTGGCATGATGGAGAGGTGCTGTTAGTACACTATTGTTGGCAGTACTTGTCTCCTTAAGACAACAATAAACTAGACTGTCTACAGGTCAAGGCCCCCCCTCAACCTTTTCACACCTTTGCCAACAGCTCATCTCAAGGCCCCATCAATGACTCTGAGTCACTGAACAAAACACATACCAGTCTACTGTACACTTTTTCATTTTACAGGTGAACATCCAATCCAATTGTATTGGTCGCAGAAACACATATTTAACAGATGTAATTGCAGGTGTAGCAAAATGCTTGTGTTCCTAGCTTCAATGGTGCAGTAATAACAATACACACTAATCTAAAAGTATAAGAATGGGAATGAAGAAATATAGGAATATTAGGACGAGCAATCTGGAGTATAAATATACAGTGCATTGGGAAAGTATTCAGACCCCTTGACTTTTTCCACATTTTGTTACAGCCTCGTTCTACAATGGATTAAATACAAACAATTCCCCATGATGACATCACAATACCCCATAATGACATCACAAAACCCCATAATGACAAAGCAAAAACAGGTTTTTATATATTTTTGCAAAGTTATTTTAACAAAACAAGTGTAGTCCAGTGCTGGGTGCCAGGGGGTTACCGGAACTCATCTTACCTCTTACCTCTTGTTTGTTTTACTCCAAGTGTAACTCTGTGTTGTTGTTTGTGTCAAACTGCTATGCTTTATCTTGGCCAGGTCGCAGTTCCAAATGAGGACTTGTTCTCAACTAGCCTACCTGGTTAAATAAAGGTGAAATAAAAATAAATAAACCGAGTGAGGCTCATTTCGACAACAGTACCCCCAGGTGGCACTGCCAATAGGGGTACATCACTGATCGCCAGAGCCCTTGTCCCCAAAGTGGGACGGGCTTTAGGCAAACCACAAGTTCCACAGTGTTCACGAGTGTCAAAAGTGTTCACTTCAGGGCATCTCACAGCCTAAGTCGGTCGCTTCGGATGTCCCTGTCAGGTCTATGGGCCATGGCCATGTGATGGGACCCTGATATTGTCAGGGGGCTCTAATGGGCTGAGTTGTATCCCACAAGGTGATCATGACAGATACATCCCTCCGAGGGTAGGGGTACACTGTACGAAGGCAACTCGATTCGGGGGGTATGGACACAAAGTACATACATAGGGTACAAAGAGCACTGCATATCAATTACCTGGAACTCCTAATGGTGTATCGGCCTTCAGCCACTTCCCCCACCAGTTTCCCAGTCCCTGCCGATGAAAAACATCCCCACAGCATGATGCTGCCACCACCATGCTTCACTGTGGGGATGTTTTTCATCAGCAGCGACTGGGAAACTGGTCAGAATTGAAGGAATGATGGATGGCGCTAAATACAGGGAAATTCTTGAGGGAAACCTGTTTCAGTCTTCCAGAGATTTGAGACTGGAATGGAGGTTCACCTTCGAGCAAATGTCTTGGAATGGCCAAGTCAAAGCCCAGACCTCAATCCAATTGAGAATCTGTGGTATGACTTAATGATTGCTGTACACCAGCAGGAACCCATCCAACTTGAAGGAGCTGGAGCAGTTTTGCTTGAAGAATGGGCAAAAATCCCTGTGGCTAGATGTGCCAAGCTTATAGAGACATACCCCAAGAGACTTGCAGCTGTAATTGCTGCAAAATGTGGCTCTACAAAGTATTGGCTTTGGGGGGGGGGTTCTGTTTTTTTTGTCTTATATCTTGTTTGTTTCACAATAAAAATGATTTAGCATCTTCAAAGTAGTAGACATGTTGTGTAAATCAAAAGATACAAACCCCCCAAAATCCATTTTAATTCCAGGTTGTAAGGCAACAAAATATGAAAAATACCAAGGGGGGTGAATATTTTCGCAAGCCACTGTAGGTCCTGGATGGCAGGAAGCTTGGCCCAAGTGACGTACTGGACTGTAGGCACAACCCTCTGTAGCACCTTGCGGTCGGATGCCGAGCAGTTGCCATACCAGGCGGTGATCCTATTGCAATACAACCAGATTGACCTTCACTCCTCACCCACCCACTCACTCACTCCTCCTCTACTACTCCATCTTCCCCCACGCCCCCTTCCTTACTTTTCCCCCACTCCTCCCCCTAAACTATTACATTTCCTCAGTACAAGATAGGAAATTATAAACGGATGGTTTTGGCTCCCACACTGTTGAGTGGCCCTGTATATACAACACGGAGGCGCTCCGCACTGCTAAAGCTAACTCTCTCTCCTCTGCTCTCATCCTTCTAGACCTATCGGCTGCCTTCGATACTGTGAACCATCAGATCCTTCTCTCCACCCTCTCCGAGTTGGGCATCTCCGGCGCGGCCCACGCTTGGATTGCGTCCTACCTGACAGGTCGCTCCTACCAGGTGGCGTGGCGAGAATCTGTCTCCTCACCACGCGCTCTCACCACTGGTGTCCCCCAGGGCTCTGTTCTAGGCCCTCTCCTATTCTCGCTATACACCAAGTCACTTGGCTCTGTCATAACCTCACATGGTCTCTCCTATCATTGCTATGCAGACGACACACAATTAATCTTCTTCTTTCCCCCTTCTGATGACCAGGTGGCGAATCGCATCTCTGCATGTCTGGCAGACATATCAGTGTGGATGACGGATCACCACCTCAAGCTGAACCTCGGCAAGACGGAGCTGCTCTTCCTCCCGGGGAAGGACTGCCCGTTCCATGATCTCGCCATCACGGTTGACAACTCCATTGTGTCCTCCTCCCAGAGCGCTAAGAACCTTCGCGTGATCCTGGACAACACCCTGTCGTTCTCAACTAACATCAAGGCGGTGGCCCGTTCCTGTAGGTTCATGCTCTACAACATCCGCAGAGTACGACCCTGCCTCACACAGGAAGCGGCGCAGGTCCTAATCCAGGCACTTGTCATCTCTCGTCTGGATTACTGCAACTCGCTGTTGGCTGGGCTCCCTGCCTGTGCCATTAAACCCCTACAACTCATCCAGAACACCGCAGCCCGTCTGGTGTTCAACCTTCCCAAGTTCTCTCACGTCACCCCGCTCCTCCGCTCTCTCCACAGGCTTCCAGTTGAAGCTCGCATCCGCTACAAGACCATGGTGCTTGCCTACGGAGCTGTGAGGGGAACGGCACCTCAGTACCTCCAGGCTCTGGTCAGGCCCTACACCCAAACAAGGGCACTGCGTTCATCCACCTCTGGCCTGCTCGCCTCCCTACCACTGAGGAAGTACAGTTCCCGCTCAGCCCAGTCAAAACTGTTCGCTGCTCTGGCCCCCCAATGGTGGAACAAACTCCCTCACGACGCCAGGACAGCGGAGTCAATCACCACCTTCCGGAGACACCTGAAACCCCACCTCTTTAAGGAATACCTAGGATAGGATAAAGTAATCCTTCTACCCCCCCCTTAAAAGATTTAGATGCACTATTGTGAAGTGGCTGTTCCACTGGATGTCATAAGGTGAACGCACCAATTTGTAAGTCGCTCTGGATAAGAGCGTCTGCTAAATGACTTAAATGTAAATGTAAATGTTCCCACAGAAATGTTCCAACATCTACTGGAAAGCCTTCCCAGAAGAGTGGAGGCTGTTATAGCAGCGAAGGTGGGACAAACTCAATATTCATGCCCATAATTTTGGAATGAGATGTTCAACGAGCAGGTGTTCACATACTTTTGGTCTTGTAGTGTATTTAGTCTTGTCCACGTTATCTACAAGTTTTAACCAATCAAAAGAGAGCTATCACGCTCTCCCCGAAGCTTGGCTGGTGCATAAAAAACAATTTCAGACCAACCGGTGTAATGGGTTGGCACTCCAAAAAATGTTGCACAAACAATCAAATCAAATCAAATCTTATTTGTCACATACACATGGTTAGCAGATGTTAATGCGAGTGTAGCGAAATGCTTGTGCTTCTAGTTCCGACAATGCAGTGATAACCAACAAGTAATCTAACTAACAATTCCAAAACTACTGTCTTATACACAGTGTAAGGGGATAAGGAATATGTACATAAGGATATATGAATGAGTGATGGTACAGAGCAGCATACAGTAGATGGTATCGAGTACAGTATATACATATGAGATGAGTGTGTAGACAAAGTAAACAAAGTGGCATAGTTAAAGTGGCTAGTGATACATGTATCACAGTCGATGCAGTCGCTGATGTACAGTATACTGTACTTTAGAGTACAGTATATACATATGCATATAGCTGTAGCTCAGTTGGTAGAGCATGGCGCTTGTAACGCCAGGGTAGTGGGTTCGATCCCCGGGACCACCCATACGTAGAATGTATGCACACATGACTGTAAGTCGCTTTGGATAAAAGCGTCTGCTAAATGGCATATATTATTATATTATTATAATAATGTAGGGTAAGTAACATTATATAAGGTAGCATTGTTTACTTCCTTATTTAATAAAATAATATATATATATATTTTACTGCATCGGGGATAGCATACACGGACATTCTTCAATGTGTGGGTACAATTTTTGTTTAATTCAAAACAGCATTTGTAAAGAACAACTGATGAGCAGAAGGTGCCTCTATTTAGGGTTGCCACACATCTGCCAATCAGGGATGTGACTTTTCTGCACTGTAACATTGCAATAAGATTTTTATTGGATAAATATCCCGAGCCTTGAAAGTATGCCTTTGAGAATATAAATCTACTATTATAGAAAAAAACGAATTACATTAATGAATTGCGTTGCGTCAAGGCAACAAAGTCAGATTGCAACTCTTAACAATGCCTGTTCTACAGTTGGGACTATGGTATCGTCTGCATACAGATTAATATTTCACATTTTAACAGATAGACGAGTATTATTTATACCAATAGCGAAAAGAACAGGTCCCAATACGGAGCCCTGCTGTACACCTTTTCATAATATCCACGAAACTAGATTTAATACCATCTTAACACCACTAAGCTGATTAATGATTAACCTGTCCATGCCTGGTTATTGATTAATCTCTTGATTAGTCTCATTATTCATACAGAGCAGGTCATACTTACATACAAGTCAAACAAGCTGTATATTAGACTTTAGAGTTCTGGAAATATTTGTTAAAACTTTTTTTCCCCCCAGTTCATGGTTTTCCAATGGGGAGAATACCCCGGACAGATTTACCAGATAAATTCTGAGGCTCCGTAGCCTGGGACTGCAAATTCGTGCAGTATTTTGCAGGAACTTGGACTTAGCTTTATGTGACATTACTACTGTCTTTTTGGCATTTAATAACTATGGGGGGAAATCTGACCTGAATTAAGCACCTGTAAATATTCATGCACTTTTCTCTTTACTTGTATTCTGACTTTGAATTTAAGCATGAGAATAGTATGCTATTCACCCCGTTATTAATTTGGGGTGGAAATTTAAGAAATGAAGGTGTGCAGAAAGTGTGTACAGGCAAACCATATTCTGACCTTGATTTAATTCCCTGATAATTCCACCACCTTTACCCACGAGGAAACCATGAATAAGGTTGAGCAAACCTTTCGGTTCCAAGTAGAAAAAAATATCTACTTTCTTTTTTCAAATGTCATCTCCATGCACTGTAATTTATAAATTGTATAAGAGCCATTGATAAGCACTAGGTAATTTAATCATTTGTTTGGAGAAGAGGATTGTAAATACACATAGCGATGGTTTAATTTTTTTTTTTTTTTTACTTATGGTTTCACATTTGTCTACAGGGATCAATCACATTGAAGCAAACTGAAAATCATATCAACGTGACATATATTGCAGCCCCTTTTCCAAAGTGAAGTAGGATATAAATAGCTGTGCCATTATTCCACATTTTTAAATGTATATGCCCTCATAATTTGCAGGGATACTATTCTGCCCTTGAGTTGCGTTCCCATGCAAAACTAGACAGATAGCTAACAACTAAGTCTTCAATAAAACTCCCAAGGCGTGACTTTTCTTGAACGAATATATTGAAAACGTTTATGTTGTGAAACTGCAAAATACAGAAAAGAATATACTTTAGTGTTCAATTCACACCGACATTCTGTAGCTGTACATTAAATATTTGAAGTTGCATAAATACAAAGCACGTGCTAAGGTACCATGCATCTGGCATGATGCCAAACCATATAGCTAATTGTTAACCATATGGTAATTGCTCCTTTCATTACTCTAATAATGTATAACCATCTATGTAGAATAACAAAGCATATTACACTAAAAACAGTAACAAAACTACAGTATTGTATATTTTACAATTCGTTTGCATGACGCATGAGCAAAGTAATACAGCTAACGACATACACAAAAGACATTGCAATTTGTGAGTAAATGCAACCAACATTGATATTGTAATGACCCGACTAGATCATAAAGGAACAATTGTCCAGACAGAGGCTTGAGTTTACGAATTGACGGTTTATTACACCAACTTTACACAGGCTACTGTTTGGGCCGTAGCACACGCCAAATAGATGACACAAGCCAATCGTGACCTTCTCTTGTGAAGCCCAGACGTAAGAGAGAGAGAACAAAAGCTGAACCTGGTCTTAACTTCCAATGCTCCACCCCCCCTGCCCAACCCCCCTCCACGCCACTCCACCAACCACCAGGATGCCCGGCATCAGAACATTCCAGGCATTCCCGTGATTGGCAGATAGCAGGTTGATTGACAGGTTGGACCCCGCGAACACCGTGTACTGGTCAGTACAACACAACCACCTCCTAGCCTAACACATAACACACAGCTGTCTGTGCGGGTCGCTACACAGCCCCCCCCACCACAAAGTCCCTCGTCCCCGAGGGAACAAACAAAGTCTCTGAAGCGACCCGGAGGTCTCCTTTGCCTGCGTGGTCGTGATGGTCGCAGAGTGCCCCTCTGGGACCCAGGGGATGAAGGCAGGGGTATGGGTGACAAGGAAGCGGGAACGGGTAATACAGTCCGTGGCTCTGGGGAACCACGCGGTGACACAGGGGGGGAGACAGGGGGAGTGGGCTGTCTGGAGCCTTGTCTGCGGCACCTGAGGGTGGGTGCCTGGAGAATGTCATTGCCAGAGAGGGGAATTGTGGGGGTTCCTGGGGTTTGAGGAGAAGAGGCCCCTCTGTATGGGGCTAACCTGTCCCGGTGCAGTGCCACCTTTCTCCCCTGGGAGGAAGCTGCACCCGGTACACAACCTCCCCTACCCTCTCCAGGACACTGCAGGGTCCCACCCAGTGACTGTCCAACTTGGGGCATCTGCCTTTTTTCCTTAGGGGGCTGTAGACCCAGACCAGCTCCCCAGCCACAAAGTGCCTTCCCCGGGTGTGCACGTCATAGTTCCTTTTCTGCCTCACACCTGCATTCACCAGCTGCTCTCTGGCGAAGGTGTGGGCTGTCTCCAGGCGGTCCTGGAGTCTCCGGGCATACTCCGGCCCCGGAGGAACATGAGGGCTATCCAGGGGCCGACCAAACGCCATCTCCGCAGGGGTGCGGATCTCTCTCCCCAGCATGAGGAGGGCAGGCGTGCAGGAAGTGGAGTCTTGGACAGCGGAGCGGCATGCCATGAGGACCATAGGCAGGTGCTTGTCCCAGTCACGCTGGTGTTTGGAAGAGACGATGGCCAGCTGCTGTCCAAGCGTTTTGTTGAAGCGCTCCACAAGGCCATCACTTTGAGGATGGAGAGGAGTAGTGCGGGTCTTGTGCATACCCAGCCTCTCACACATGGTGGCGAACACACGGGACTCAAAGTTTCTGCCTTGGTCGCTGTGGATGGACTCTGCAGCTCCAAACCTGCTGAACATCCCCGCTGTCAGGGCGTCGACGATGGTCTCTGCCTCCTGGTCAGGCAGAGCATAGGCCTCGGGCCATTTTGTGAAATAGTCCATGGCCGTGAGCACCCAGCGGTTTCCACTGTCTGTGGTGGGGAACGGCCCAACTACATCCACTCCCACCCTCTCCATGGGAGCCCCCACTGGGAACTGTTGTAGCTGAGCATGAGAGCGGCCTGGGGGCCCTTTCTCGCTGTGCAGTTGTCACAGCGGCGACAAAAGTCCTCCACATCCCTCTTGTGCTGCCCCCAGTAGAAGCCCTGACGGAGACGGCGCAGTGTTTTTGTGACCCCAAAGTGTCCAGTCCCCACCCCCCATGAGTACTCTGGAGCACAGCCTCCCGCAATGCTTTTGGGACCACCACCTGCCACCTCTCCTCTCCCGTAGCTGACTCCTTCCATGCCCGCTGTAGCACGCCATCAGCCAGCCGCAGTCTCTCAAACTTCGACCACAACCCTTTGGTCGCGAGTGAGAGCGCTGTCACCTCTTCCCATGGTGGCCTCACCTGCGCCTCTACCCACTGTAGCACTGGCTGTAGGTCTGTGTCCCGTCCCTGCTGCTGCCGCCATTCAGCCACGTCGACAGTCTGCAGCTCACAGCAGACAGGCCCGCTCGCCCGACACACTGTGGCACAGACACCCTCCTCTGCCCGCAGCTCTCTCTCCCGTCCCTCTCTCCGTTCACAGTGGCGGCAGCCGTCTGCAGTACAGGGCCGACGGGACATGGCGTCGGCGTTGGAGTGGCGTGCCCCTGCCCTGTGCACCACCGTGAAGTCATACGGCTGAAGCTCCTCCAACCAGCGTGCCACCTGCCCCTCTGGCTCTCTGAAAGACATGAGCCACTGGAGAGCAGAGTGGTCAGTCCTTACAGTAAAGGGCAGACCACCCAGGTAGTACTTGAAGTGTTTGACGGAAGCCACAACAGCCAAGAGCTCCCGCCGGGTGACACAGTAGCGGCGCTCATGTTTGTCAAATGTTTTGCTGAAGTACGCCACCACTCTCTCCCCTCTGGCCCCACCTGGGCCAGCACCCCACCCATGCCCACATTGCTCGCGTCTGTGTCCAGGATAAAGGGCAAGGTGAGGTCAGGGGGCGAGCACGGGGCCTCGATCAGTGCACGTTTGAGGGTGTTGAACGCCTCCTCACACTCCACTGTCCAAGTGAAAGCCTTGTCCTTCGGCAGCAGGCGGTTCAGTGGAGCAGCAACGCTTGAGAAGCCCCGTACAAACCTCCTGTAGTATGAGGCCAGGCCCAGGAAGCTCTTCAGCTGACGCTGGTCGGTGGGGGTGGGCCAGTCTCTGACAGCCCCTACCTTGTCCTCCATGGTGCTGATCCCCTCCTTCCCCACTCGGTGGCCCAAGAAGGACACCTCTCTCCTCATGAAGTGGCACTTCTCGGGGTGGAGCTTCAGACCTGCGGCAGCCACCCTCTCCAGCACACGCCGTAGCGCCCCCAGGGCTGACTGGAAGGAGCTGCCATGGGCCAGGATGTCATCGAGGTATACCAGACACTGCTGTCGGGGGATGCCATCCAGCACCCTGTCCATCAAACGCTCAAAAGTAGCTGGAGCGTTGCACAGGCCAAAGCACAGGACCTTGAACTGCCAGTGTCCTCTGTTAGTGGAGAACGCAGTTTTGGCTCTGGCCTCTGGGGAGAGGGGCACCTGCCAGTAGCCACTGCGGAGGTCTAGTGAGGAGAACCAGGAGGACCCCTAACCAGGTCCAGCGACTCATCGATACGTGGTATGGGGTATGAGTCCTTCCTGGTTACCTCATTCAGCCGCCTGTAGTCCGCACAGAACCTCAGCTTGCCCCCCTTCTTCGGAACCATGACGACTGGCGCCGCCCAGGGGCTGTCTGAGGGCTCAATGAAGTCTGCCCGCTGCATCTCCAACACAGCCTTGTCTGCCGCCTCCTGGCGTGCCAGCGGGATACGGCGGGGACGCATCTTGATGGGTCGAGCATCACCTGTGTCGATCTCATGCTGCACCAGATGAGTCTGACCCACCTCTTCCTCACTCAACGCAAAGCTGTCTCTGAATTCAAACAGCAACTGCCACAACCGTTCCTGCTGCTCAGGGTCAAGACCAACACAGTTCCTCCCCCATATCTCCCTCACTGCAGACAGTGTCCTCTCCTCTCCCATCTGGGGTAGCTGGGCTGGGGGGATGCGACCCGGGCTCACAGAGGGCTGTGTCATGGAGGTAGCTGGGGAATGTAACCCACCGCTGTAGGTGACAGGGGGACTGGGGAAAAGTCACACACAGCTGTGGGGGAGGGGGCGCAGCCATGAGTCTCTGCTGCTTTAACTGTTGGAGTAAAGGGTTTGTTGGGTTGAGTGAATGTGACATTAGGGGGGGCCATGGTGTCTTCCGTCCCTCCCTGGAAGCTCAGTGTGCCCCTATTTAGGTCTAACTGGCAGCCTGTGCTCCTAAGAAAGTCCAACCCCAGGATACAAGGGTCCTGCACAGCCGCCACCCACACAGGATGACGCACAGTCCTGCCCCCTACTGTCAGAGTCATTATTCCCTTCCCTTTCATGGGTGCCAGCTCACCTGTGACTGTGCGGAGCTGCACAGTTGTAGGCTCACACTGAGTCCAACCTGGCACAATATCTGGCCTCACCAGGGTTACTGTGGAACCAGTGTCCACCAGGGCGGAGCAGGGCACCCCCTCCACAGTGACAGGGACATGACAAAAGTCCCCAACACAGGTCCGGCCCACCACAACAACAGGCTCCATCCGCTTGCCCTCGTCTGCTTCTGGGGGAAGTGGAGCCTTGCTTCCCCGTCTGTGCCGGTGGGCTCCTCCAGAAGATGATGGTGGTTGGGATAGAAAGCTAGGGGTCCGCACTACCCGGTCTATGCGGACCCCGAGCCGTTTCCCTGAGCTCTGGGGGACATGGGGCAAACTCGGCGCAGATGGCCTGGCTGGCCACAACCCCAGCAGACCCGGTGACCAGGGCGTGTGTTTCGTTCCGCCTGTAGCGACACAGCACGAATGAGTTTTGTCATTTCGGCCACCCAAGCAGGCTTTTCCGGCTCCGGGCTGCTCTGCCCCCCAGCTCGCACAGAGGGTGTGTCTCCCTGCACCCCCACCAAAGCCCCAGCTGAAGCCCCAGCCCACACCAGCTCCCTCTCCAAAGCCATCTCCAAGGCTGTCTGCAATGACTCAGGATGAGCCAGCTGGGTCTGTATGCGCAGCTCCGTAGGAGAGAGCGCCTGTATGAACTGGTCCCGTGCTAGCTCGCTCTGCACGGAGGGGGGCATGTGAGCATATGCCCGCCGAGAGAGGCTCTCAATGTCATTAGCTAGCACCCGTAGAGGCTCTCCAGGCTGCCTGCGTCTATTACTCAGTTCGGAGCGCAGTAGCCCGGGCTGTACACACTGTCCATAGCGCCTCCTCAGTGCTCCCACTAAAGCCCCATAATCATGCCTGTCCTCGGGGCTAATCAATATCAAACAGGCCAGAGCTTCATCCGTGAGGCATAAAGCCAACTGCAGTGCCCTTTCTTCATCCGACCACCCCTAAAATGAGCTAACAGTTCAAACTGAGCATGAAAAGCTTCCCAATCCGCCTTACCGGAATACTTCGGGGTCTTAACAGATACGGACCCAGCCGGGAACTGGGCGCCGCCATGTTTGTTTACATCCTGAGCCCCAGATTCCTCATCACGCCGCGTCGACGTCACCACTTCGGTCCGCCCACCAGAATCCGCGCGAAATACATTCGACGAAGCACTCATGCCCGCTTCAGCCGCCATCGCTCTAACGTCCTCCCTCAAGCGGCCTCTGCGCTCCGACGCCCTGGCGATCTCCTCAGACAGAGCCCCGACGTCCATTCACATGCAGTTCCTTGGCCATAATCGTCCCCTACCTCCACCTTCACTTTCGGATTCCCTCGAAGCATTTTCCATCTCCGTTCTCACCTAGGTAGCTAGCCACATAAGTCAGCTAGCTAGCTGGCTAACTTGTATCAACGTTTTTACTTCTGACACCAATGTAATGACCCGACTAGATCATAAAGGAACAATTGTCCAGACAGAGGCTTGAGTTTACGAATTGACGGTTTATTACACCAACTTTACACAGGCTACTGTTTGGGCCGTAGCACACGCCAAATAGATGACACAAGCCAATCGTGACCTTCTCTTGTGAAGCCCAGACGTAAGAGAGAGAGAACAAAAGCTGAACCTGGTCTTAACTTCCAATGCTCCACCCCCCCTGCCCAACCCCCCTCCACACCACTCCACCAACCACCAGGATGTCCGGCATCAGAACATTCCAGGCATTCCCGTGATTGGCAGATAGCAGGTTGATTGACAGGTTGGACCCCGCGAACACCGTGTACTGGTCAGTACAACACAACCACCTCCTAGCCTAACACATAACACACAGCTGTCTGTGCGGGTCGCTACAATATGTAAGAAACTCTATCAATAACAAGATTATCATCATTAGCTAAATGCTTGAATCGAACTTACAAACAAATATTTTTCCAAGGCTGAAGCGTGACAAGAAATAACTACATTGAAAGACCTGCACCGTAGCGTTGTTTGTAGCTGCTTCTTTGCGTGCAAAACAAATTCTGAACTTCCCGTTTGCGTTGACTTTCTAAGTACCAGAAAGCGCCACTAGGGGGGCAAATAACACCATTGAACACAATGAAAATCCAATTTAACCATTGTAATAAAATAATCTGTTACCTTCTAACAGGATGGCAGCACAGATACGTTTTGGAGACAGCTTTTCTCAGTTATATTTTACAATTGGTATCATGTTAAATAGTCGCCACCGTCAGTAATATCTACATTAAAATGTCACTAATGTTAGTTTCCTTCAATTCCATTCAGTTTTTTAAATGTATTTACTTTGTCACAGAGTTGTTCCTCAGGGTTGCTAGCAATAGAGGATCACATTAGCCTAACGTTATGCAATAATCTGCGACATGTAGCCTATTTGAATCCTTATGGAGCTCAGACCACACATGACAGTTTAAATTGGAGCCTGGCGCACATTTCATGACAGCTGGACCGTTGTCATACAGTTCCATGATTAGTCAGGATTAGGGTAGATTGTTCAATGAATGCAAACTCCACAAGAACATCTGTTGGCCAGCAAATGGGAGGGTTTTCGGTTGTCGATTTCCTCTTGACGTTTTTATTCAACAGGGTACATTGATCTTAAGTGGGAGGGTTTTCGGTTGTCGATTTTCTCTCAACGTTTTTATTCAACAGGGTACATTTATCTTAAGCCATCCCTTTAAATACGGTGTACCATCTTGTAGTTTGAATTTTGTCGACGGGCAATTTAAATTCTGCATCATGGCACAGTAGTCAAATAAAGGTTAAATATATATATTTTTTAAATCTACAACAACAAAAAAGGTTGATATGCTTCAGTTTGTTGCCATATGACTCGTTTCACATTTGTCTCCAATGGTTACAAGGTAAAAATATATCTAAAACAAGTGTCAAACAGGCGACTCATTTACCTAGCTCTTATCAAGCTGTAAATTACTGTGCGTGTTGAATGTTATTTCATTGGTTGAAACAAATTAATAAAGGAGATGCTTTTTTTCTACTTGGAAATGCTAAATTTACCTTATTCGTCGTTTCCTAGTGTATAAAAGTGGTGAAATGATTAAGGATTTAAGTCAAATTCAGAATATGGGTTATCTGTAGACACACCTCTGCCAAACCTTCATTTATTCAATCTCCCCCCAAACGAATAGTGGGTAAATCGCATGCTATTCTCACGCTTAAAGAGCAACGCCGGCCATTTTTCAACCTCCTATTCATTATCTCCAGCACCATACCAGTGTTTACATATGTGAGAACTATGTGTTTCTATGATCTGTGGTTAAAAAGACAAGGGGGTAGGATTTTAAAAGTAAGGATAAAACCAGTGATTTTTTTCAAAAGCTCTATTGAGTTTCTAGCCAGAGGAAGGGTATTGCCTTGCTCCCCACATCACCGTGAATGTCTTAGTGTTTTGAAGATCACTGTTTTTAAAATGTTCTTTAAATGATGTCACAGGGAAACCTTTTTTATATATATTTTTTTAATGGTTTCTGTATGTTCTGTTACAGGAAAGCACAGCAAGACACACAATTTACAATCCACGACGTAGTCCTTAACATTTTAAAACGGAGGATAATCTTAACGCGATTAACGAACCAATAATCAAGAGTTAACGAGAAGAGATTTAGAAGGATGCCCATTCGAGACTAGTTTATCCCTAGACTCTAGGGTCTAGGGATAAAACCGTCCAATCCTTAGGCCCAATCGTCTGCACATCTATCATTTTTTTTTCTTTTTGGAGTTCAACAGTTTTTTTAATTAAAGATGTATTTTTTTAAAGCAAAAAAAGGCAGAATAGACATCATAGCAATTGCATTGCCAGTGCATATTCAATAATACAATGCATTCATACATAGTACATACACATACCTACCAAGCAATAATATGCAGTCACCATTACTACAGGTCAAAAGCAGCACTAACCTAATTTAGATAAAACGAATTACAATAAAAGGATACATATTGTGATAGTGATTCCAGAGAGGAAAAGTAGCCAATATAAGAAACATATTTTATTGCTCTTTTTCTTTTTGCACAACAGTATCTCTACTTGCACATCATCATCTTCGGCACATCTATCACTCCAGTGTTAATGCTGAATTCTAATTATTTAGCCTCCATGACCTATTTCTCGCCTTACCCTCCCTACTCTTCTCCATTTACACACAAGACATAGATTTTTCTATTGTTTTATTGACTGTACGTTTGTTTGTTTAACTCTGTGTTGTTGTTTTTGTTTATGTATTATTTTGTATTACTGACTGTATGTTTGTTTTACTCCATGTGTAACTCTGTGTCGTTGTATCTGTCGAACTGCTCTGCTTTATCTTGGCCAGGTCGCAGTTGTAATTGAGAACTTGTTCTCAACTGTCCTACCTGGTTAAGAAAATATATATTTTTTTTGCAGAAGACGACAGTGCCTAATATTTCCAGCAGGGGGCACTAACATCTTTGGTTTGGTGTTGTAATAACTGAAGTTGGGCCACTCAGGCAAAACCAAAGTTTGTCTTCTTCAATGCTGCCTCCATCCGATGGCCTATGAACTATGGAAAAACTACGGGGCATATTTACATCTATTTACATCTTCCAGTTAGATACTCAGAAATTAGTGAGGTTGCTGGAGTTTGTACCAGGAATAAGGTTGTTACTCAAAGGGCTGTTCACTTAGTCCTATAATAGAACAATAGAAATGCAGCGCGCAACAATTTCAACACATTTACAGTTACAGTTTATATAAAGAAATCAGTCAATTGAACTAAATTAGGCCTTAATCTAATGGATTTCACTTGACTTGGCAGGGGCACAGCCATGGGTGGGCCTGGGAGGATATAGACCCATCGACTTGCGAGCCAGGCCCACCCATTGGGGAGCCAGGTCCGGCCAATCAGAATGAGTTTTTCCCCACAAAAGGGATTTATTACAGACAGAAATACTCTTCAGTTTCATCAGTTGTCCGGGTGGCTGGTCTCAGACGATCCCACATTCAAAGAAGCCGGATCTGGAGGACCTGGGTTGATGTGGTTACATGTGGTCTGCGGTTGTGAGGCCGGTTGGACGTACTACCAAATTCTCAAAATGATGTTGGAGGCGGCTTATGATAGAGAATTGAACATCCAATTCTCTGACAGGACCTTTGGTGGACATTCCTGCAGTCAGCATGCCAATTGCACGCTCCCTCAAAACTTGAGACATCTGTGGCATTGTGTTGACAAAACTGCACAGTTTAGAGTGGTCTTTTATTGACCCCAGCACAAGGTGCACCTGTGTAATGATCATTGCTGTTTCATCAGCGTCTTGATATGCCACACCTATCAGGTGGATGGATTATCTTGCTACTCGTGCTACTAGGTGACCTAAACTGGGAAATGCTTCACATCCCGGCCATCCAACAATTCAAGCTTGATGCCCTCAATCTCACACAAATTATCAATGAACCTACCAGGTACAACTCCAAATTCGTAAACAACGGCACCCCCATAGATGTCATCCTAACTAACTCACCCTCCAAATACACCTCTGCTGTTTTCAATCATCAAGATCTCAGCAATCACTGCCTCATTGCCTGCATCCGTAATGGGTCTGCGACCAAACGACCACCCCTCATCACTGTCAAACACTCCCTAAAATACTTCTGCGAGCAGGCCTTTCTAATTGACCCGGTCGGGGTGTCCTGGAATGACCATGACCTCATCCCGTCAGAAGATGATGCCTGGCTATTTTTTTAAAGTGCCTTCCTCACCATCTTAAATAAGCATGCCCCATTCAAAAAATGTAGAACTAGGAATAGATATAGTCCTTGGTTCACTCCAGACCTGTCTGCCCCGTATTATGCAACTTTTCAGGGAAGTTAGGAAAGCAAAGGCTAGCTTTTCAAACAGAAATTTGCATCCTGAAGTACTACCTCAAAAGTTCTGGGACACTGTAAAGTCCATGGAGAATAATAGCACCTCCTCCCAGCTGCCCACTGCACTGAGGCTAAGAAACACTGTCACCACCAATAAATCCACTATAATTGAGAATTTCAATAATCATTTCTCTACGGCTGGCCATGCTTTCCACCTGGCTACCTCAGTCTATCACAGTGCCATCCGTTTTGTTACCAAAGCCCCATACACTACCCACCATTGCGACCTGTACGCTCTCGTTGGTTGGCCCTTGCTTCATACTCGTCGCCAAACCCACTGGCTACAGGTTATCTACAAGTCTCTGCTAGGTAAAGCCCCGCCTTATCTCAGCTCACTGGTCACCATAGCAGCACCCACTCGTAGCGCTGGCTCCAGCAGGTATATCTCACTGGTCAACCCCAAAGCCAATTCCTCCTTTGGTCGTCTTTCCTTCCAGTTCTCTGCTGCTCTCTGTTCTCTGATTTTGCTATGCTTCATCTTGGCCAGGTTGCAGTTGCAAATGAGAAATAAGACCAGGAATATGACTTTCCCGAAGCGGATCCTGTGTTTTGCACACCACCCAGGACAATGGATCGGATCCCAGCCGGCGAACCAAAACAACACGCTGTAAAAGGGGCAGACGAAGCGGTCTTCTGGTCAGGCTCCGGAGACGGGCACATCGCGCACCGCTCCCGAGCATACTACTCGCCAATGTCCAGTCTCTCGACAAGGTTGATGAAATCCAAGCAAGAGTAGCATTCCAGAGAGATATAAGAGGCTAACTGTCTGTGCAGGAATTCAAGTCATTCTGTTTACCTGACTTAGAATTCCTCACAATCAAATGTCGACTGCATTATCTACCAAGAGAATTCTCTTCGATTATAATCACAGCTGCATATATTCCTCCCCAAGCAGATACATCGATGGCCCTGAACGAACTTTATTTGACTCTATGTAAACTGGAAACCACATATCCTGAGCCTGCATTCATTGTTTCGATCACGTGGATTGGGATATGTTCCGCTTTGCATCAAACAACAACGTTGATGTATACGTTGATTCGGTGAGCGAGTTTATTAGCAAGTGCATCGGGCGATGTCGTACCCACAGCAATTATTAAAACATTCCCAAACCAGAAACCGTGGATTGATGGCAGCATTCGCGTGAAACTGAAAGCGCAAACCACTGCTTTTAACCAGGGCAAGGTGACCGGAAACATGACCGAATACAAACAGTGAAGCTATTCCCTCCTGCAAGGCAATCAAACAAGCTAAGCGTCAGTATAGAGACAAAGTAGAGTCGCAATTCAACGGCTCAGACACGAGGTATGTGGCAGGGTCTACCGTCAATCACGGATTACAAACAGAAAACCAGCTCCGTCGCGGACCAGGATGTCTTGCTCCCAGACAGACGAAACAACTTCTTTGCTCACTTTGAGGACAATACAGTGCCACTGACACGGCCTGCTACCAAAACCTGCGGACTCTCCTTCACTGCAGCCGACGTGAGTAAAACATTTAAACGTGTTAACCCACGCAAGGCTGCAGGCCCAGACGGCATGCCCAGACGGCATCCCCAACCGCGTCCTCAGAGCATGCGCAGACCAGCTGGCTGGTGTGTTTACGGACATATTCAATCAATCCTTATCCCAGTCTGCTGTTCCCACATGCTCAAGAGGGCCACCATTGTTCCTGTTCCCAAGAAAGCTAAGGTAACTGAGCTAAACGACTACCGCCTCGTGGGCACTCACTCCCGTCATCATGAAGTGCTTTGAGAGACTAGTCAAGGACCATATCACCTCCACCCTACATGACACCCTAGACCCACTCCAATTTGCTTACCGCCCCAATAGGTCACAGACGACGCAATCGCAACCACACTGCACACTGGCCTAACCCATCTGGACAAGAGGAATACCTATGTGAGAATGCTGTTCATCGACTACAGCTCAGCATTCAACACCATAGTACCCTCCAAGCTCGTCATCAAGCTCGAGACCCTGGGTCTCGACCCCGCCCTGTGCAACTGGGTACTGGACTTCCTGACAGGCTGCCCCCAGGTGGTGAGGGTAGGGAACAACATCTCCACCCCGCTGATCCTCAACACTTGGGCCCCACAAGGGTGGGTACTGTACTCCCTGTTCACCCACAACTGCGTGGCCATGCACGCCTCCAACTCAATCATCAAGTTTGCACACGACACTACAGTGGTAGGCTTGATTACTAACAACGACGGGACGGCCTACAGGGAGGAGGTGAGGGCCCTCGGAGTGTGGTATCAGGAAAATAACCTCACTCAACGTCAACAAAACAAAGGAGATGATCGTGGACTTCAGGAAACAGCAGAGGGAGCACCCCCCTATCCACATCGACGGGACAGTAGTGGAGAGGGTAGTAAGTTTTAAGTTCCTCTGTGTACACATCACGGACAAACTGCACTCACAAACTTTAACAGATGCACAATCGAGAGCATCCTGTCGGGCTGTATCACCGCCTGGTACGACAACTGCTCCGCCCACAACCGTAAGGCTCTCCAGAGGGTAGTGAGGTCTGCACAACACATCACCGGGGGCAAACTACCTGCTCTCCAGGACACCTACACCACCCGATGTTACAGGAAGGCCATAAAGATCATCAAGGACATCAACCACCCGAGCCACTGCCTGTTCACCCCGCTATCATCCAGAAGGCGAGGTCAGTACAGGTGCATCAAAGCAGGGACCGAGAGACTGAAAAACAGCTTCTATTTCAAGGCCATCAGAATGTTAAACAGCCACCACTAACATTGAGTGGCTGCTGCCAACATACTGACTCAACTCAAGCCACTTCAATATTGGAAAAATTGATGTAAGAAATGTATCCCTAGCCACTTTAAACAATGCCACTTAATATAATGTTTACATACCCTACATTACTCTTCTCATATGTATATACTGTACTCTATACCATCTACTGCATCTTGCCTATGCCATTCTGTACCATCACTCATTCATATATCTTTATGTACATATTCTTCATCCCTTTACACTTGTGTGTGTAAGGTAGTTGTTGTGAATTGTTAGGTTAGATTACTCGTTGGTTATTACTGCATTGTCGGAACTAGAAGCACAAGCATTTCGCTACACTCGCATTGACATCTGCTGACCATGTGTATGTGACAAATAAAATTTGATTTGATTTGACAAGGTAAAAATCTGTCTTTCTGCCCCCTGAACAAGGCAGTTATCCCACTGTTCCCCAGTAGGTTGTTGTTGTAAATTAAGAATTTGTTCTTAACTGACTTGGCCCTAGTTAAATAAAGATGAAATGGTGCTGGAATATTGGAGGCAGCTTCTGTTTTCTTTGCGACTTGGCTGATTAATCTCTGTGGTTCAATGGTACAGCGTCGGAAATGTCACCAGACAGAGGTTGCTCTCCGGTTTTGTGATGAAACAAATGTGTTTGAATTTATTCTGCCATTTCCCCAATGATTTTTACCCACCCACCTCTACTGATGACCTTAGAGGAATGCTGATGAGTTTGGTGAACTTGTTCCATAGAAGCTGTATGGCACACACACACACACGCACGCACGCACGCACGCACGCACACACACACACACACACACACACACACACGTACGCACGCACACACGCACACACGCACACACGCACACACACACATACACACACACATACACACACACATACACACACACACTCAACAGTACAATATTGGTTAGTTGACATTATTGAATGCCGGCAACTAGGATTTACATTTCAACCATTGTGCCTGTGACATATCGGAACTTTTTTTTTTTTTTTGCACATTAAATTACATTTGTATTGCAAATACCTTATGGTTGAATACGTGGATGAAGCTTGGTAAACCTGTTACAGAGAATAGGTCTCAACAATAGCAGTCCGGTCACATTTCCTGTCACAGAGAATAGGTCTCAACAATAGCAGTCGGGTCACATTTATTAAATTACACCAACTAGGATTGGCTCACCAACCTTTGCGCCATGGGCACATTTTTTTCTGTGTTTTTGAAGTTTTGTGTATTGACTGCAGTTAAGGTCACTTCCTGGGCTGACGCACCTTTTGGTTGAGGAACTGGGTGAATGAGAACCAAGTCGCCTGGAGAAGGCATTTTGAGCCCTTTCACCTTGGAAAGGCTATACTCCACTACTCAATGAGGTGGGTGTCCTGTTCACTCCGGTATAGACGGGCCAGAGAGTGACGTGAGTGAGCTGTTATCATATGACAACATCCAGAATAACACACTTCCAGAGTGTATGAAACAGTAGGTCCTATCAAACCGTTGTGTTTGCAACTTTATGGCCTTTATGGGATAATTTATGGGGGGGGGGCTGGATTTCAAACCAGCGTCTCCGTTCATAAAAATGAAAGGTCTGCTAATCAAATAAAGGATAACAAAATAGCAGACAGCAGCCTCGGCACAGACTCGGCACAGACTCGGCACAGACTCGGCACAGCCTCGGCAGAGACTCGGCACTGCCTCGGCACAGACTTGGCACAGACTCGGCACAGACTCGATCCGTTTTATAACAATAAAACATTTGTATTCTAATACTGATTTGATATCATGACTTTCCTATTCCTTAAACATATCATATTCTGGGCCTGTTATGAGTGCTGATCTAAGATCAAGTCCCTCTATCAATCATTAATAATCTGAAAGGCAAAACTGATTCTAGATCAGCACTTCTTCTTGTTTTATGAATATGGGCCCTGGAGTCAATGCTTTGCTGACACGTTTCAAAGAGGCCCTAAGGAAACATATTTTGTTATCAACATGGCAGTCTCATACGGTCATACTTTGTGCTCAGTTCTGTTCGGTAACAGTTTCAAGGTCTGAGGTTTGTCAGGTAGGTAGGTACTGGCTGACTGATGACATTAGGACAGCGGACATCACCGTGCTGTCATCCCAGTGACCCAGCACCTGAACAGGGTGCTTTGTTCCCAGAGGTTCTCGGGCAGGAGGTACCGATGACGGGCCGCAGACAGCCCACTGAATACCCCCATTTAGTGATCCAGGGATTTGTTGCTCGCTTGCCTTGTCAGATGTTGCCAGGGGTCGTGCTAGCCTCTGTCCCTGGCATCATGTCAGCCTTCTAGGATGACATCTCTTTTTTTGCCATTGTCTCTCGCTCAGAGATTTTTACCTCAAATGTTATTTGTCTGCAATCAGCAGGACTCTTAGCAGACTAAACTCCATGGTGAAGGAAGTGATGAACTCCACCAAAGGAGTGGAGGAGAGACCAAGCTCTGTGGCATTCAGCTCTGACAACATCGATTCGAAATGTAAATAATGAAACGCTTACCTTGAATAACGGACAGATAGAGAGCGTTAAAGACAGACCAGGATGTCCAAGATTCTTCACGGCTGCCAAGAAGGTGGACAATGGGGGGAGGGGGTGATAGGGACTATAGTGAGATACGGGCAGGCGGCCTCTGGACCCCCTCTCGGCCCTGTCCTGGGAGAGAAGGCCAATGGAGCTCAAGGAAGGAATCCCTCTGCACATCAAGATCCACCTTAAGCCTGACAGGAAGTGTCTTACTTCCTCAAACAGGTGTCTGGCATCCAGAAAGGGGCCAGTAAAGCAGGCCATGAGACAGCTGGGATGGTGTCTGTGAAGGCTGTGTATGAGATCGCTCAGGTCAAGGCCCAGGACAAGCCTTCGAGATGCAGAATGCTTCCTTAAATATGGTCGCCAAGAGCATCATCAGCTCGGCTCGCTCGTGGAACATTGAGATCGTCAACAATTTATAGGCAGAAGAGTATAAGACTTTTCCGGAGGAGAGGTTGAGAGCAGAGGCAGCAGCAGCTGCAGCAGAGGCAGTGTCGGGGAAGAAGAAATGAGAGCACGCTCTATCCTAACTATGTATTGGGGTGCCAGGTAGCCTAGCGGTTAAGCTTGCTGGGCCAGTAACCGTGAGGTTGCTGGTTTGAATCCTGAGCTAAATATGGTGAAGAATCTGTTGATGTGCCCTTGAGCAAGGCACTTAACTCTAATTGCTCATGTACACTGCCTTGCAAAACTATTCACCCCCTTGGTGTTTTTCCTATTTTGTTGCATTATAACCTGTAATTTAACTGGATTTTTATTTGATTTCATGTAATGGACATACACAAAATAGTCCAAATTGGTGAAGTGAAATGAAAAAATACTTTAAAATGATAAAAAATTAATTATACAGTTGAAGTCAGAAGTTTACATACACTTTAGCCAAATACATTTAAACTCAGTTTTTCACAATACCTGACATTTAATCCTGGTACAAATTCCATGTCTTAGGTCAGTTAGGATCACCACTTTATTTTAAGAATGTGAAATGTCAGAATAATAGTAGAGAGAATGATTTATTTCAGCTTTTATTTCTTTCATCACATTCCCAGTGGGTCAAAAGTTTACATACACTCAATTAGTATTTGGTAGCATTGCCTTTAAATTGTTTAACTTGGGGCGAACGTTTCGGGTTGCATTCCACAAGCTACCCAAAATAAGTTGGGTGAATTTTGGCCAATTCCTCCTGCCAGAGCTGGTGTAACTGAGTCAGGTTTGTAGGCCTCCTTGCCCGCACATGGTTTTTCAGTGCTGCCCACACATTTTCTATAGGATTGAGGTCAGGGCTTTGTGATGGCCACTCCAATACCTTGACTTTGTTGTCCTTAAGCCATTTTGTTCGTAGTGGGTATAATGGAATGAAGGCACTATATTGATCATAGTGGGTATAATGGAATGAAGGCACTATATTGATCGTAGTGGGTATATTGGAATGAAGGCACTATATTGATCATAGTGGGTATAATGGAATGAAGGCACTATATTGATCGTAGTGGGTATATTGGAATGAAGGCACTATATTGATCGTAGTGGGTATAATGGAATGAAGGCACTATATTGATCGTAGTGGGTATAATGGAATGAAGGCACTATATTGATCGTAGTGGGTATATTGGAATGAAGGCACTATATTGATCGTAGTGGGTATATTGGAATGAAGGCACTATATTGATCGTCGTGGGTATATTGGAATGAAGGCACTATATTGATCGTAGTGGGTATATTGGAATGAAGGCACTATATTGATCGTCGTGGGTATAATGGAATGAAGGCACTATATTGATCGTAGTGGGTACAGTATATTGGAATGAAGGCACTATATTGTTCGTAGAGTGACAAGATGACAGTCAATCATGTTGGATTTAGTGCACTCCATTGGCTATTGGATGTGTGTGTGTGTGTCAAGAAGTTTTGGGCTGAATATTGCATTTTTCTCTGTCAGAAGAAACTGAGAACAGTGTCTGTCTGCATCACGTAGGAATGGGGACCTTGGATGCACTTTCTTATGTCACTGTGCTATTCAACACCATGTTCCTTGACAAACACGCATTGTAATCCGAAATAGAGCAGTGTGACCCAATTTAAAAGGACCCATTCAGACCAGCCTTCAAACAAACAAGTCAAAGTGAGTGTCAGTATCTTCTCCGTGAACAATGTGCCCCATTGAACCGGCTCCAAGTTTAGAGTCGAATAGCTGACTAAACTCCACTCCATGGTGAAGGGAATTTCATGTGAACTCCACTAAATGATTTTAGCAGAGACCCGGCTTTGTGGAATTCAGCTCCAAATACATAAATTCTACCAAGGTCAATATTTACATTTTTTTTAAATGACTCTTTCCTTGTACCTGTTTACCCTCTGTAGTTGCGTATTTCAAGGCCTACTTTCAAACTCAGTGCCTCTTTGGTCCTTCTGTAGCTCAGTTGGTAGAGCATGGCGCTTGTAACGCCAGGGTAGTGGGTTCGATCCCCGGGACCACCCATACGTAGAATTTATGCACACATGACTGTAAGTCGCTTTGGATAAAAGCGTCTGCTAAATGGCATATATTATTATTATTATTATTATCTTTGCTTGACATCATGGGAAAACCTAAAGAAATCAGCCAATACTTTTTTTTTTGACTTCCACAAGTCTGGTTCATCCTCGGGATCAATTTCCAAACACCTGAAGGTACCACGTTCATCTGTACAAATAATAGTACGCATATATAAACACCATTGGGACCACACAGCCACCCTACCGCTCAGGAAGGAAATGCGTTCTGTCTCCTAGAGACGAATGTACTTTGATGTGAAACGTACAAATCGATCCCAGAACAACAGCAAAAGACCTTGTGAAGATGCTGGAGGAAATAGGTACAAAAGCATCTGTATCCACAGTAGAACGAGTCCTATATCGACATGCCAGACTACGGTTTGCAACTGCACATGGGGACAAAGATCATACGTTTTAGAGAAATGTCCTCTGGTGATGAAACAAAAATAGAACTGTTTGGCCATAATGACCATCGCTATGTTTGGAGGAAAAAGGGGGAGGCTTGCAAGCCAAAGAACACCATCCCAACTGTGAAGCACAGGGGTGGCAGCATCATGTTGTGCGGGTGCTTTGCTGCAGGAGGGCCTGGTGCACTTCACAAATTAGATGGCATCATGAGGGAAGAAAATGATGTGGATATATTGAAGCAATATCTCAAGACATCAGTCAGGATGTTAAAGCTTGGTCCCAAATGGTTCTTCCAAATGGACAATGACACCAAGCATACTTCCAAAGTTGTGGCAAAATGGCTTAAGGACAACAAAGTCAAGGTATTGGCGTGGTCATCACAAAGCCCTGACCTCAATCCTGTAGAAAATGTGGGGGCAGAACTGAAAAAGTGTGTGAGCAAGGAGGCCTACAGTTGGAATCTTTATCACAGTGGCCTACAGCCTACTCAGTGACACCATCTCTGTCAGGAGGAATGGGCCAAAATTCACCCAACTTATTGTGGGAAGCTTGTGGAAGGCTACCCGAAACGTTTGACCCAAGTTAAACAATTTAAAGGCAATGCTACCAGATACTAATTGAGTGTATGTAAACTTCTGACCCACTGGGAATGTGATGAACTAAATAAAAGATGAAATAAATAATTCTCTCTACTATTATTCTTTCATTTCACATTCTTAAAATAAAGTGGTGATCCTAACTGACCAAATACGGGGTATTTTTACTTGGATTTAATGTCAGGAATTGTGAAAAACTGAGTTTAAATGTATTTGGCTAAAGTGTATGTAAACTTCCGATTTCAACTGCATTTGGGGAAGACGTAGAGAATGTTAGAGCAGAGAGACGGCAGGCACTGAACACTGAGAGCGATGTGATACGTAGTTATTTTATTTTGGTATTTCTTATTACATGATTGGTTTAAGTTTTCACTTCATTCATCAAAAAAGTTGTGACTCACATGATAACGTAATAACCACCAGATAATGTAATAACTTATTAGCCTACATTATTTGGAAAAAATGTATTACGTTAACCATTCAACATTTTATTACACTATCTGGCAAGTTAATACATTAACAAGCATCCTTACTTTTTTCCTCAACAATCTACACACAATACCCCATAATGATAAATCAAAACCAGGTTTTTAGAAATGTTTGTTCATTTACATAAGTATTCAGACCCTTTACTCAGTACTTTGTTGAAGAACTTTTGGCAGCAATTACAGCCTCTAGTCTTTTGGGGTTTGACACTACTAGCTTGGCACATCTGTTTGCGAGGATTTTCTCCCATTCTTCTCTGCAGATCCGCTCACGCTCTGTCAGGTTGGATGGGGAGCGTCGCTGAACAGCTATTTTCAGGTCTCTCTTCGATCGGGTTCAAGTCCAGGCTGTGGCTGTGGCAAGAACATTCAGAGACTTGTCCCGAAGCGACTCCTGCGTTGTCTTGGTTGTGTGCTTAGGGTCATTGTCTTGTTGGAAGGTGAACCTTCATCTCAGTCTGAGGTCCTGAAAGCTCTGGAGCTGGTTTTCATCAAGAATTTCTCTGTACTTTGCTCCATTCATCTTTCCGTCGATCCTGACTAGTCTCCCAGCCCCTGCCTCTGAAAAACATCCCCACAGCATGATGCTGCCACCACCATGCTTCACCATATGGATGCTGCCAGGTTTTCTCCAGACGTTTGGCATTCAGGCCAAAGACTTCAATCTTGGTTTCATCAGACCAGAGAATCATGTTTCTCAGGGGTCTGAGAGTCCTTTAGGTGCCTTTTGGCAAACTCCAAGCTGGCTGTCATGTGCCTTTTACTGAGGAGTGGCTTCTGTCTGGCCACTCCACCATAAAGGCCTGATTGGTGGAGTTTTGCAGAGATGGTTGTCCTTCTGGAAGGTTCTGGAAGGTTCTCCCATCTCCACAGAGGAACTCTGGAGCTCTGTCGATCTCATGGCCTTGTTTTTACTCTGACATGCAGTGTCAACTTGGGACCTTTATATAGACAGGTTTGTGTCTTTCCAAATCATGTCCAATAAATGCAATTTTACCACAGGTGGACTTCAATCAAGTTGTAGAACCTTGATTGGAGGATGACCAATGGAAACACGATGCACCTGAGCTCATTTTCGAGTCTCATAGAGAATGGTCTGAATACTTAAGTAAATAAATTACCAAAAAAATCTGTAAAACAATTTTTCTTTGTCATAATGGGGTGTTGTGTGTGTGTAGAATAAGGTTGTAACGTAACAAAATGTGGAAAAAGGAAAGGGGTCTGAATACTTTCCGAATGCACCTCTCTGATTGGCTCAATTCCCCCTGACTTTACCTTCTGTTTCCCTCTTTCTGCTTTACTTATTAAAGACAAACACAACTTACAGTCATTCCGAGGCCTGTTATTTTAGTTTTGTTGTTCCACAAATGTCTAGCTGTCAGTTCCTGTTATTAGTGTGATGTCTACTCTGGACGTGGAGCCCCTAGACAGGTCGGTAGCTGGAGTTGCTAGCTCTCTGTTGATTTATCTGATTCCACCGTGTCTACAGGAAGAAATATTGTGATATGTCGTTGCCATACACATCTTCATTTGAATTTCCTCTTTGTTTGGGACAGAATTTCTGTACATGCAAATGTTACGTCACAGACTCTAGTGTGAGTAGTGTTCATGGCAGTATATTAAACATTGACTGGTTATCAACTAGTTGTCCTCTCAGGAAGAAGCTTCTAACTGTGACTAATGCCGGTAACATAACCCAGGTTAACACTCAACCAACTAGAATGGATACCAATAGTGTTGTATCTGTGACATCCACTTGTATAGATCATATCTTCACTAATGCTGCAGAGCTTTGCTCCAAAGCAATATCACTTCCCATTGGCTGTAGTGACCATAACATTGTGGCAATAACAGAGGAAGCCAAAATGCTGAAAGGTTGGGCCTAAAGTAATTGACCAGAGATCATATAAAATGACCATTTTTGTTGAAGATGTCAAACATGTACAGTACCAGTCAAACGTTTTTCTTTCTTTTCTATTTGAGATTCTTTAAAGTAGCCACCTTTATGCTTTGATGACAGCTTTGCACACTCTTGGCATGTGTAGTTGAATTTATTCTGCCACTATTCGACTGTTGTCTTTTTGTTGTCATGGCCTTATTGTATATCACGGTGGCGTCTGAAAGAATAGGTTATAGAGCAAAGAACGCAATTATCACAACACAGGTTGTAATGTGGATTTATTTTTTACTGTCTTGGCTTGGCTTCCTCAGTGTAGAACGACCACCCCTTGCCTTTAACTGCACAAACAGAGCTAACATCAACAACATGCATGCCAGTCTTTCCTGGTTGAGGGTTGACAGGAGATTAATTGCTTCTCTTCTTGTTTTCATGATAAATATTACTGTGATAAAGATTCCAGATTGCCTGCATAATCATTCATACATACCCCACAAGACATGTCACCAGGGATCCCTTCAGACATTCATACATACCCCACAAGACCTGTCACCAGGGATCTCTTCAGACATTCATACCCCACACGACCTGTCACCAGGGGTCTCTTCAGACATTCATACATACCCCACACGACCTTTACATTACATTTACATTTAAGTCATTTAGCAGACGCTCTTATCCAGAGCGACTTACAAATTGGTGCATTCACCTTATGACATCCAGTGGAACAGCCACTTTACAATAGTGCATCTAAATCTTTTAAGGGGGGTGAGAAGGATTACCTTATCCTATCCTAGGTATTCCTTAAAGAGGTGGGGTTTCAGGTGTCTCCGGAAGGTGGTGATTGACTCCGCTGTCCTGGCGTCGTGAGGGAGTTTGTTCCACCATTGGGGGGCCAGAGCAGCGAACAGTTTTGACTGGGCTGAGCGGGAACTGTACTTCCTCAGTGGTAGGGAGGCGAGCAGGCCAGAGGTGGATGAACGCAGTGCCCTTGTTTGGGTGTAGGGCCTGATCAGAGCCTGGATGTACTGAGGTGCCGTTCCCCTCACAGCTCCGTAGGCAAGCACCATGGTCTTGTAGCGGATGCGAGCTTCAACTGGAAGCCAGTGGAGAGAGCGGAGGAGCGGGGTGACGTGAGAGAACTTGGGAAGGTTGAACACCAGACGGGCTGCGGCGTTCTGGAGGAGTTGTAGGGGTTTAATGGCACAGGCAGGGAGCCCAGCCAACAGCGAGTTGCAGTAATCCAGACGGGAGATGACAAGTGCCTGGATTAGGACCTGCGCCGCTTCCTATGTGAGGCAGGGTCGTACTCTGCGGATGTTGTAGAGCATGAACCTACAGGAACGGGCCACCGCCTTGATGTTAGTTGAGAACAACAGGGTGTTGTCGCCAAGGATCACGCCAAGGTTCTTAGCGCTCTGGGAGGAGGACACAATGGAGTTGTCAACCGTGATGGCGAGATCATGGAACGGGCAGTCCTTCCCCGGGAGGAAGAGCAGCTCCGTCTTGCCGAGGTTCAGCTTGAGGTGGTGATCCGTCATCCACACTGATATGTCTGCCAGACATGCAGAGATGCGATTCGCCACCTGGTCATCAGAAGGGGGAAAGGAGAAGATTAATTGTGTGTCGTCTGCATAGCAATGATAGGAGAGACCATGTGAGGTTATGACGGAGCCAAGTGACTTGGTGTATAGCGAGAATAGGAGAGGGCCTAGAACAGAGCCCTGGGGGACACCAGTGGTGAGAGCGCGTGGTGAGGAGACAGAATCTCGCCCGCCACCTGGTAGGAGCGACCTGTCAGGTAGGACGCAATCCAAGCGTGGGCCGCGCCGGAGATGCCCAACTCGGAGAGGGTGGAGAGGAGAATCTGGTGGTTCACAGTATCGAAGGCAGCCGATAGGTCTAGAAGGATGAGAGCAGAGGAGAGAGAGTTAGCTTTAGCAGTGTGGAGTGCCTCCGTGATACAGAGAAGAGCAGTCTCAGTTGAATGACTAGTCTTGAAACCTGACTGATTTGGATCAAGAAGGTCATTCTGAGAGAGATAGCGGGAGAGCTGGCCAAGGACGGCACGTTCAAGAGTTTTGGAGAGAAAAGAAAGAAGGGATACTGGTCTGTAGTTGTTAACATCGGAGGGATCGAGTGTAGGTTTTTTCAGAAGGGGTGCAACTCTCGCTCTCTTGAAGACGGAAGGGACGTAGCCAGCGGTCAGGGATGAGTTGATGAGCGAGGTGAGGTAAGGGAGAAGGTCTCCGGAAATGGTCTGGAGAAGAGAGGAGGGGATAGGGTCAAGCGGGCAGGTTGTTGGGTGGCCGGCCGTCACAAGACGCGAGATTTCATCTGGAGAGAGAGGGGAGAAAGAGGTCAGAGCACAGGGTAGGGCAGTGTGAGCAGAACCAGCGGTGTCGTTTGACTTAGCAAACGAGGATCGGATGTCGTCGACCTTCTTTTCAAAATGGTTGACGAAGTCATCTGCAGAGAGGGAGGAGGGGGGGAGGGGGAGGAGGATTCAGGAGGGAGGAGAAGGTGGCAAAGAGCTTCCTAGGGTTAGAGGCAGATGCTTGGAATTTAGAGTGGTAGAAAGTGGCTCTAGCAGCAGAGACAGAGGAGGAAAATGTAGAGAGGAGGGAGTGAAAGGATGCCAGGTCCGCAGGGAGGCGAGTTTTCCTCCATTTCCGCTCGGCTGCCCGGAGCCCTGTCACCAGGGGTCTCTTCAGACATTCATACATACCTCACAAGACATGTCACCAGGGGTCTCTTCAGACATTCATACATACCTCACAAGACATGTCACCAGGGGTCTCTTCAGACATTCATACATACCCCACAAGACATGTCACCAGGGGTCTCTTCAGACATTCATACATACCTCACAAGACATGGCACCAGGGGTCTCTTCAGACATTCATACATACCCCACAAGACATGTCACCAGGGGTCTCTTCAGACATTCATACATACCACACTAGACATGTCACCAGGGGTCTCTTCAGACATTCATAAATACCCCACAATACATGTCACCAGGGGTCTCTTCAGACATACTGTTGCTTCGTCAATAGCTAATGAGGATCCGAATTAAAACTAATAAAATCAATTGTGCAAATGAGCTTTTCTCTCTTTTTCTGGTATGATTACAGTATGGAAATATAATACACAGTACCAGGAGTGAATGTACAGACAGTCTGCAGACCGAAGAAGGGAACAGGGAGTCGGGGATGAGTGTTTTCTTCTTTCCTTTCCCAAAGAGCTTCATTACCCAAGATGGCTCCCGACCTTCCCTTTGAAGTCAGTAGAGGGCTGGTGTGAAGACCTCAGCCGTCACAATCTTCCTACCGACCGGGCTGACATCAATAGGTCTGACAACGAACAACCGGCTCCTAAATTACTACAGGATTGTAGGGTGGTCTGTGTATACCAAAATGGTCATCCCTATGCCTGTATACTTCAATGTCCACAAAATATCTCTGCTGCCTTTGCCACATTGCGTCACACTTGGGCCACACTTGAGTGAACTGCCACTCCTAGCATGAAGTTCCTCTCTACTTGCAGCTGTCATGAATTGGTGGTGGATGACTTGAGTGTGATGTACTCTTTCTCTGTCTCTCTCTCTGTCTCTCTGTCTCTGTCTCTGTCTCTGTCTCTCTCTCTCTCTCTCTCTCTCTCTCTCTCTCTCTCTCTCTCTGTCCCTCTCTCTCTCTCTCTCTCTCTCTCTCTCTCTCTCTCTCTCTCTCTCTCTCTCTCTCTCTCTCTCTCTCTCTCTCTCTCTCTCTCTCTCTCTCTCTCTCTCTCTCTCTCTCTCTCTCTCTCTGTCTCTCTGTCTCTCTCTCTCTCTCTCTCTCTCTCTCTCTCTCTCTCTGTCTCTCTCTGTCTCTCTCTCTCTCTGTCTCTCTCTCTCTCTCTGTCTCTCTCTCTCTCTCTCTCTCTCTGTCTCTCTCTCTCTCTGTCTGTCTCTCTCTCTCTCTCTCTCTCTCTGTCTCTTTCTCTCTCTCTGTCTCTCTCTGTCTCTTTCTCTCTCTCTGTCTCTCTCTGTCTCTCTCTCTCTCTCTCTCTATCTCTCTGTCTCTCTCTCTGTCTCTCTCTCTCTGTCTCTCTCTCTCTCTGTCTCTCTCTCTCTGTCTCTCTCTCTCTCTCTCTCTGTCTCTTTCTCTCTCTCTGTCTTTTTCTCTCTCTGTCTCTTTCTCTCTCTCTCTGTCTCTCTCTCTTTCTCTGTCTCTCTCTCTCAACGTGAGACAGCATATCTTGTGGCAAAAGGTCACAAATCTTGCTGCTGTGATGGCACACTGGTATCCAATTTCCTTTATCATCCTTGAGATGCCACTACAACGTGATTGCAGTCCACCTGTGGCCAATTAAATTGTTTGGACATGATTTAGAAATAACACATACACATCTATGTAAGGTCCTACAGTTCGCAGTACATGTCAGAGACAGAGACCGAGTGGTTGTTGGGAAGCAGCCAAGAAGGTCCTGAGGAAGCACTGCTCTCAAAGTGTCGCTACCCGGCGAAGACACGTTTCCAAGGTGAGCAAATTTCTGAGGAGGAAAAGAGGAAGAGGTGGAAGAGAATGAGGAGAGCAGAGGTTGGGTTTTGAATTGGATGAAGATGATGACAAAACAAATGGAGATTGGGTGTTGAAGATGATCAGTGTCAAGTGCAAACAGAGTGAGCCATGCACCAGACCGAGTTCTGGAAGTGAATGAGGGCAAGTTAAGTGAGGTGGAAGGTGTGGTGAATAGCTCGGAAACCAAGACTGGCATCAATGGACATGATAAAAATAATCTGGTCCAGTAGGAGAGACATTGTTGGAGAAAGTGGAACCTGGCCTTTTGGCTGATCCATTTGTGGTTTCAAGGTGGGTGAGAAAGGAGTTTGGTGCAGTTGAATCAGTGAAGGTAACCTGTAGTGGACTTGTGATATTTGCGTGTTTCTTCAGACCAGCTTGGGTCAAGATCTGTTTCTTGCTTTGCTCTTAGGAACAGAGCACCATTGAATGTAGTGATTTCTGGGGTAGCGTTACGTGTGGAGGTGGATCAATTGAAGTTGAAAATTCCTGGTGTTTGTAATGCCCGCCATTTGGTGCGAAGCAGACCTGGTGGTGAGCGTGGCGAAACAGAGGAGTCACTGTCCGTCCTTTTGAGTTTTTAGTCGGTCTTTACACAACAAAGTCATGTTAGGATATATTAGTTATTCTTTTAGAGGGATCCTGAGAGGATCCCTGTGAGTAGTAGATCTGTGCCAGAACAGAGGAATAGGCCAACAAGTGATATATGCTTCAGTAAGGTTGGCTTCTTAGCGTTCATAGCAACGGTTATCAACAGTAGCGCAGAAAAGGAACATAAATCACAGAACATAGATGTTGTGGTGGTAGCTGCAGAGAAGTACATGGTGGTACGAGATTTGACTTCAGAAGAGTTACAGGGTGTGTTGAGTGGTGGTGTCATGTCAACCCAGGCCGGTGGCATGGTGCAGGAGCAGATGGGGTCAAAATAGTAGTGGGTTTTTAATGAGTGTAGGGTTTGTTGTGTGTTTTTTTATTTTTTTTATTTTTTTACAAGTTCTTGTTTTTTTGTTTTTGTTTTTCCTTTTCACATGTTGTATCACAAAGTATAATGGACTTATATTATAGTTCAGTTGGTCTATTCAAGATATTAGATGTCCACTGCCGTTAAACTACACAACTACAGAAGAAGAAGTGCAGAACTACAGAAGAAGTGCAGAAATACAGAAGAAGAAGTGCAGAACTACAGAAGAAGAAGTGCAGAACTACAGAAGAAGAAGTGCAGAACTACAGAAGAAGAAGTGCACAACTACAGAAGAAGTGCACAACTACAGAAGAAGAAGTGCAGAACTACAGAAGAAGAAGTGCAGAACTACAGAAGAAGAAGTGCAGAATTACAGAAGAAGAAGTGCATAACTACAGAAGAAGTGTAAAATTACAGAAGAAGTGCAGAACTACAGAAGAAGAAGTGCAGAAATACATAAGAAGTGCATAACTACAGAAGAAGTGCATAACTACAGAAGAAGTGCAGAACTACAGAAGAAGAAGTGCAGAACTACAGAAGAAGAAGTGCATAACAACAGAAGAAGAAGTGCAGAACTACAGAAGTGCAGAACTACAGAAGAAGAAGTGCATAACTACAGAAGAAGTGCATAACTACAGAAGAAGAAGTGCATAACTACAGAAGAAGAAGTGCAGAACTACAGAAGAAGAAGTGCATAACTACAGAAGAAGAAGTGCATAACTACAGAAGAAGAAGTGCAGAACTACAGAAGAAGAAGTGCAGAACTACAGAAGAAGAAGTGCATAACTACAGAAGAAGTGCAGAACTACAGAAGAAGAAGTGCTTGTCAGAACAGAAACTATAACATGAAGTCCAAGGAACTGCCTGTAGATCTCTGAGACACAATTGTGAAAAGTGGTGCGTGCGTACAATTGAAGTCGGAAGTTTACATACATCTTAGCGAAATACATTAAAACTCAGTTTTTCACAATTCCTGACATTTAATCAGAGTAAAGATTCGCTGTTTTAGGCCAGTTGGGATCAACACTTTATTTTAAGAATGTGAAATGTCAGAATAATAGTAGAGAGAATTATTTATTTCAGATTTGATTTATTTCATCACATTCCCAGTGGGTCAGAAGTTTCCATACACTCAATTAGTATTTGGTAGCATTGCCTTTAAATTGTTTAACTTGGGTCAAACATTTCGGGTAGCCTTCCACAAACTTCTCCCAATAAGTTGGGTGAATTTTGGCCCATTCCTCCTGACAGAGCTGGTGTAACGGAGTCAGGTTTGTAGGCCTCCTTGCTCGCACATGCTTTTTCAGTTCTGCCAACAAATCTTCTATGGGATTGAGGTCAGGGCTTTGTAATGGCCACTCCAATACCTTGACTTTGTTTCCCTTATGCCATGTTGCCACAACTTTGGAAGTATGCTTGGGGTCATTGTACATTTGGAAGACCCATTTGCGACCAAGCTTTAATTTCCTGACTGATGTCTTGAGATGTTGCTTCAATATATGCACATAATTTTCCTCCCTCATGATGCCATCTATTTTGTGAAGTGCACCAGGCCCTCCTGCAGCAAAGCACCCGCACAACATGACGCTGCCACCCCTGTGCTTCACGGTTGGGATGGTGTTCTTTGGCTTGCAAGCCTCCCCCTTTTTCCTCCAAACATAACGATGGTCATTATGGCCAAACAGTTCTATTTTTGTTTCATCAGACCAGAGGACATTTCTCCAAAAAGTATGATCTTTGTCCCCATGTGCAGTTGCAAACCATAGTCTGGCTTTTTTATGGCAGTTTTGGAGCAGTGGCTTCTTCCTTGCTGGGTGGCCTTTCAGGTTATGTCGATATAGGACTCGTTTTACTGTGGATATAGATACTTTTGTACCTGTTTCCTCCAGCATCTTCACAAGGTCCTTTGCTGTTGTTCTGGGATTAATTTGCACTTTTCGCACCAAAGTACATTGATCTCTAGCAGACAGAACTCGTCCTGAGCGGTATGACGGCTGCGTGGTCCCATGGTGTTTATATTTATGTACTATTGTTTGTACAGATGAACATGTTACTTTCAGGTGTTTGGAAATTGCTCCCAAGGATGAACCAAACTTGTGGAGGTCTACAATTTTTTTCTGAGGTCTTGGCTGTTTTCTTTTGATTTTCCCATGATGTTAAGCAAAGAAGCATTGAGTTTGACTGTAGGCCTTGAAATACATCCACAGGTACACCTCCAATTGACTCAAATTACGTCAGAAGCTTCTAAAGCTATGACATAATTTCCTGGAATTTTCCAAGCTGTTTAATGGCACAGTCACCTCAGTGTATGTAAACTTCTGACCCATTGGAATTGTGATACATTGAGTTTTAGTGAAATAATCTGTCTGTAATCTGTCTGTAAACAATTGTTGGAAAAATGACTTGTGTCATGCACAAAGTAGATGTCCAAACCGATTTGCCAAAGCTAAAGGTTAACAATACATTTGTGGAGTGGTTGAAAAACAAGTTTTAATGATTCCAACCTAAGTGTATGTAAACTTCCGACTTCAACTGTATATCTGGGGAAGGGTATAGAATAAATTATAGAGTATTGAAAGTTTCCAAGAGCACAGTGGTCTCCATCATTTGGAAGTTTAAAAAATATGGAACTAACCAAAAAATACGGAACTGGCCGTCCAACTAAACTAAGCAACCCAGGCAAGAAGGACCTTGGTCAGGGAAGTGACCACCCAATGACCACTCTGACAGAACTACAGAGTTCTTTCGCTGAGATGGGAGAACCTGCCAGAAGAAGGAAACAGTCTCATCAAACCAATCTGGTCTTCATGGAAGTGTAGCCACGGAAACCACACCTGAGAAAAAGGCACATGACAGCATGCTTGGAGTTTGCAAAAAGGAACGTGGAAAAACTCTGAGAGCATAAAGGCAAAATATTCTGTGGTCTGAACAATGACCCCAAGCATACAGCCAAAGCAACACTTCAGAACAAGAATGTGAAAGTCATTGAGGGGCCCAGCCAAAGCCCAT
Organism: Oncorhynchus gorbuscha; assembly: GCF_021184085.1. Classification (NCBI taxonomy): domain Eukaryota; kingdom Metazoa; phylum Chordata; class Actinopteri; order Salmoniformes; family Salmonidae; genus Oncorhynchus; species Oncorhynchus gorbuscha. The sequence goes on along the minus strand of NC_060174.1, from coordinate 7,055,585 downwards.
ACTTGAATCCCATTGAAAACCTGTGGAAAGAATTAAAAGATTGCCGTTCACCTCCACTCCCCATTTAACTATGAGAAAATCGGCAAAGAAGAATGGGACAAAATCCCCAAATCCATATAGCCAAAGCTTGTACAGGTAGCTAAGTGGTTTGAGTGTGGGGCCTGTAATTAAGAGGTTGCTAGATCGTATCCCCGAGCTGACAAAAAAATCTGTTGTTCTTCCCCTGAACAAGGCAGTTCCTAGGCCGTCATTGTAAATAAGAATTTGTTCTAAACTGACATGTCTAGTTAAATAAAATAATACAAACATACCCAAGATGTCTCAAAGCAGTAATTCCCCCCCGGTGCTTTCTACAAAGTATTGATCCAGGGGTGTGAATACTTTTGTAAATTATATATTTCTGCATTTCATTTATAATACATTTACAAAAAATGTCTAAAAACATGTTTTCACTTTGTTATTACGGGGGTATTGTGTGTAGATGGGTGAGAAATGTAATCAGTTTGGAAATCAGGCGGGAACACAACCAGACGTGGAATAAGACGAAGGGTATGAATACTTTCTGAAGGCAGTGTTTTTCTCTTTATAAACATGTATTTACTGATCAGGCATATTTGAAGGGTTTCTCCTTTTTATCGAGCCTTTACATAGCTTGTCAAGCTAGTAGAGAACAAATTCTTATTTTCAATGACGGCCTAGGAACAGTGGGTTAACTGGTCTAGGAACAGTGGGTTAACTGGTCTAGGAACAGTGGGTTAACTGGTCAAGGAACAGTGGGCTAACTGGTCTAGGAACAGTGGGTTAACTGGTCTAGGAACAGTGGGTTAACTGGTCTAGGAAGAGTGGGTTAACTGGTCTAGGAACAGTGTGTTAACTGGTCAAGAAACAGTGGGCTAACTGGTCTAGGAACAGTGGGTTAACTGGTCTAGGAACAGTGGGTTAACTGGTCTAGGAACAGTGGGTTAACTGGTCTAGGAACAGTGGGTTAACTGGTCTAGGAACAGTGGATTAACTGGTCTAGGAACAGTGGGTTAACTGGTCTAGGAACAGTGGGTTAACTGGTCTAGGAACAGTGGATTAACTGGTCTAGGAACAGTGGATTAACTGGACTAGGAACAGTGGATTAACTGGTCTAGGAACAGTGGATTAACTGGTCTAGGAACAGTGGGTTAACTGGTCTAGGAACAGTGGGTTAACTGGTCTAGGAACAGTGGGTTAACTGGTCTAGGAACAGTGGGTTAACTGGTCTAGGAACAGTGGGTTAACTGGTATAGGAACAGTGGGTTAACTGCCTTGTTCAGGGGCTGAATGTACTTTGTCAGCTCAAGGATTTGATCTTGCAACCTTTCGGTTACTAGTCCAACGCTCTAACCACTAGGCTACCCTGCCGCCTCAGGTGGCAGTTGACAGCTCTACTTATTTAGATTCAGGTTGTCTGTTTGTTATTTTTGTTTGTACATATTGTACATTTGCTACTAATTTTTCACATTGGTAATAAAAGCCTCACTTTGGGCAAGAAAAACGATCCTCGTTGTCAGCCTCTTCACTGTTAAAATCCAACAGCTGGCTCGACCGCACAAGTCCCAAGGGAACGTTCTCTGGTGGCCCTTTGTCTAGTTCCCTGTCATTTTCCAGGACGTTGCTGAGGACCATGTCAGGACCCTTTTTTTTAGGACGTTCTCAGGACCTTCATTTTACTAGTCCTTAGGGTGTCGCATGATCGTCTCAAGGGAGCGTTCTCTGAGGGACCTTCTTATATTTCCCGGGGATGTTTTTATGACGTTCTTGGGATGTTGTTGTCACGGTCCCCTGAAGGTTCTTGGGATGTTGTTGTCACGGTCCCCTGAAGGTTCTTGGGATGTTGTTGTCACGGTCCCCTGAAGGTTCTTGGGATGTTGTTGTCACGGTCCCCTGAAGGTTCTTGGGATGTTGTTGTCACGGTCCCCTGAAGGTTCTTGGGATGTTGTTGTCACGGTCCCCTGAAGGTTCTTGGGATGTTGTTGTCACGGTCCCCTGAAGGTTCTTGGGATGTGATGGTTCCTATGTGTCCCAAATAATTATAAGTAAGGTAATTAAAATGGTATAGGGGTTTTAAGGTAAGTGGTACGCTGTTCAGATAAAATCTTTAATCAAAAGACCAACATGATTGACATGATCACTCAGTATTGACTTTTCAATATGACCCCACCTGGTGATTTGAACTTTCAACCTCTAGATTTGAGGTATGCTAATCTTTTTGCTGTGCCACAACATCTGTAGAAATTCCGATGTGCCCAACACATTCATCACCTATGACACACCTCCCCACTTAGTAAATTAGTGCCATCTGCACGTACTCTGTTTTAATGTTACTCTTGCATCACTATGATAAATATAATAGTTGATAGTATCGCTGTTATATGTTATTCAGCAGGAGAACATAAATCCATGGGAACACCAATCAGGACTCTATAAACTGCCTCTGAAACCAGTAAAAAAAACACTGATTTAAAAACTCTGTTAATGTTCTGTTAAATGTGTTTCTGGTTCTGTCATGTGCATATCATTTGTGACAAAATAAATTTAACATTTGAAGTGAAACACTAATACAAATTATACATGTTACCTTAAGGCATAAATTAAGTAATGTATTTACATTGGTTTAATTGATAAATCAGCCTTGAATGTATAAAGATATGTTTTGATGTTAAAACATCAACAATGTTGAGGATAAAAGGACAACATTTTGAGGTTAAAATAATCCCGTTGACCTATAAACAAGTGAACATTGAAATAAAATGAACAATGAACATTTTGGTCAAACTATCAACGTTAAGATCAAATACCACGTGAGCCTTGTTTGGATCGTTTGTTGTCAATTAGTCGAACTGGTAAAATATAAATAAATAAAATGATAAGACCCCACATATGATTTTTTTTAAACATTTATTTACAAACGTGATTTTTAAACCTGTATATATATTTAGATTTTTTAAAAACATTTATATACATCCTCCACACATATTCACTGCCCTCTAAACATGAGGAACTATAATCTTTGCACATTTTCATTAATTCCAATACCTTCCCTGCAATTAATTACATATCAAACAACCTCTTTTGGCCCCTGTGTCAGTGGGGCTATTAAATTAACATATTGCGATATATGTATCAGCAGTAGTTTATTTGTTTCACAGTTTCAATGTAATTTGACCTTTTATTTAAACTAGGAAAGTCAGATAAAAACAAATGACAGCCTACCCCAGCCAAAACCTCCCCTAATCAGGATGACACTGGACCAATTGCGCGCCACCCTATGGGACTCCCGATCACAGCCGGTTGCAATACAGCCCGTGATCGAACCATGGTCTGTAGTGACAACTCTAGCACTGAGACACAGTGCCCTAGACCGCTAAGTCACTTGGGAGCCTCTCATAAACCCTCAACTCAATTCATATCAAGTATATCAGCGCATTCAGATCCATTGACACATACAGTATACAGTCCAAATGTTTTATGAAAACTGAACAATCTTATCGAAGTGCAGTGACCCATATGAAAGGGTCTCTGTCTCTCTACGTTGGACTGCAGGGTTTGATGTAAAGAAAAACAAATGACATTATTATTTATTTGACTATTGACGTGGTTAAACATGCTTACAAGACATTTTTGTCTTGACCAAAATTATATTCAAATGACTACCTAAACGAGAAAAGAAATTTCAACTACATTAGTGAGGTAGAGACACTTTGTTTCTTGCTATTTTATAAGGTCCGTGTTACTACAGTGTAGGTGAAGCCTGGTCCAAATGAACAAGGTGTTTGACTTTCAGTACACAGTCAACGGGATGCATGACAACGTGGGGCAGCTCGCTGTCCTCTTTGCAACACTATCTGCCAGCACCTCAAACCCCTTTGGTTTGGCATCTCCGAATGTGCCTGCTGACTTTGAGAGTCATTTCAAAACACCACCAGAACATAAAAAAACATCACCAGAAAATGTACTTCCACTGTGATGCAGTAGAGGCAAGTAGCCTAGCGGTTAAGAGCGTTGGGCCAGTAACCAAAATGTTGTTGGTTTGACCTCCCCAAGCCGACTAGGTGAAAAATCTGCCGATGTGAGCAAGGCATTTAACCCTAATTGCTCTGAATAAGAATGTTTGCTGAAATGTAATAAATCAAATATTGTCTGGGTCCTACTATGAACAAAGGAGAACTTGAATTGGATGTCAAAACATCCGCCTCCCGGCCCACTCACACATCCCAACTTTCTCCCCTCGCCTAGTTAAGAGTTCCCACCAGGCTATAAGATCTCCACTTTCTGTGAACAGATGAGATTACTGTTCACCAGGTTCCACATGTGTATGAGCTCTGATGGTAGCAGCTTGTGAACCACGATCATGCTCTTAAAGAAACAAGGTTCTTGGTTGAGCTTGCTGTCCTTGTTCTTGACCAGACCAAATGTCTTAAAAGCATTGTGCTTGATGGGTGTGACCTGCAGCACCTCCAGACACATGCCCAGGAACACATCGTCGATGGGGTACAGCTCCAGAGAGTCTGAGGCCCAGTAGAGCCTCCTGGCCAGGGGTGCGTCCATGAGGAACCCACCGCCTCCGGCGTATGGAGGGTAGTGGGTCTTGTTGTAAAGTGCTTGTGGGATGTAGTACTTGTTCTCCTTCCTGCGAATGGGCTTGGCCTTGAAGAGCACGTCACCAACGAATAGGTTCTTGACCTGGGCGCTGGCCTCCAGGTACTCGAAGATGTTCTCCACACTGACGAAGACGTCGTCGTCGCCCTTGAAGACGTAGCGCACGTCGGCACAGTAGGTGGAGAACCACTTAAGGAAGTGGGTCTCCTTGAGGGTCAGGTTGAAGAAGCTGTCCTGGAAGTCCCATTGGAGTATATCTCTGTAGATGTAGTCCTCGTACTCCAGGAGCTTCTGATGGTTGGCCTTCTCAGCCTCGTTGGACGACGTCCCCAGCAAGAACACTGTCTTCACCTTCTTGCCGTCAACAACCTGCTCCTTGCCCCACGTCTTGCGGATCACCTCGCGGCGGTCGTGCTGCGTAGCGATGGACTTGATGACCATGAGCAGGTAGGTCTCCCCAGAGCACTTCTCCGGATGGTTGATGAGCATGGGGAAGAAGCGGCAGTGGCGGTACAGAAGGAACTGCTTAAAGTTCTCCTCCAAGCCCCTGAACCAGTCCTGGTTGGTGAAGTTGAGGTTGGCACTGCAGTTGGCACTGGACACGTCCCAGGTCCGGGAGCCAGCTCGCTCCTGGGTGATGCTGGACTCCTCCGTGGTGCCAGTGGCGGTGGCTGTAGACTCGGCTTGTTTTCCCTTGCTAGCCTTCCAGAAGGTGTTGGTCCCTGGGTAGAGGCCCGTATTCTGCTGCTGGGCCCTGTTCTCCCCTCCCTCGGCGGGGGCCTCCATGCGACTCTGCCTCTCGATTTGGAAGGGAGCCCCTCTCTGGACCACCGTCAACGTCACCGCAGCCAGAAAGAACACGACACATACCCGCTTGTAAACCCTCCATTTATCCCTACTGGTCATCCTGAAGAGAGACAGAGGGAAAGGGACTGTTAGTCAGATGAAGAGGGCATGAAAGTCATCTACCATTTCAAATGATCGACTAACTTTGATCACAAAAGCCTGTCATTCTGCATTCTCTACAAAAATCTGATGTCTGTGTGTTGGAACTATACTTTCAATTCCTGTTGATACTATGTTCCAGACTTACTTCTGCTAGCACATGATACAGTGGTTCCTCCTTTAAAAGTTGCGTCATACTACGGCACACCCTGCGTGCTGCTGCAGCCTTCTGTGGCACGTCATTTAATTCTCAGCCATTTCTTCTGTTACTACAAGTTATTGCTAGTTTGACCACCAGCGGGCATCTCTGAGAAGCATTTTATAGTATTCTGTATTGGCATTAACAGAGAATTTAAAATGTTTTTTTTTTTTTGTAATAACATAGTATATGGAATTGATTTGAAGAAATTTGGCTCAATTAATTTGATTAATATTATGATGTTTCCATTCAGAGAAAAACTGTCCGTTTGTAAATTCAGACCGTTTCGCTCTCGGAGCGCACACTGGGCGTTCGGGCCGAAGAGTAGGGTTGATTTGAGCATTCTGGCATTACAACGGCAGTCAAGCACCCAAGCTAACGTTGGCTAGCTACCTCCAGACACAAATGAGACCACTCTGACCATTTTACTCGCCCTAGCAGAGCTGGAAAGGCAGTTTTCGGGTTAACCAGAGCGTTGGTGATTGTAAATGTGCTGCTGGAAACAATTTAATTACGTTTTTTCCCGAAGTTTACTGACACCGGCCATATTCAACTGTCGTAAAGTAATTATTCTGCTCTCTGAAATACGTGTAGATAGTAGGTTGGAAACATTACATTTTTAACAACGTTCTTTTCTGATAAAAAAAAACTAGTACCTCCAGGCTCTGATCAGGCCCTACACCCAAACAAAGGCACTGCGTTCATCCACCTCTGGCCTTCTGCTCCCTACCACTGAGGAAGTACAGCTGTAGATCAAAAGCCCTGGCCCCCCAATGGTGGTTGAGTCAATCACCACCTTTACTTTAAGGAATACCTAGGATTTTAACACCCCACTAAGTTTTAGATGCACTATTGTTTTTCTGGATGATGAAAAAAACTAGTTCTTAAATGTAAATTGCATCCATCGTGGAGCCCAGTTTCATAATATGACCATATTTCCCAGTTGCTTGCCGTCGTTTTGAAGTAATCGCGAAAAAACAGGCCTTATTTTAGGGCATTTTCTACCCTGCCAGCTCCTATTAGTTCTATTGAGCACAGTGGCACCAACTCGCCTTCCGAATGTTCTATTCCCAGCTTATTGTTCAACGTCACAATGCCTGCTTCGCTATTATTGGCAATGGGACCTGCTCACGTTTTTTATAGTTAGAATGTAAAAAGCAAAAATAATATTGGAACCCTGTGATCTTCCCATTGTTTCCTATGGGGGAAATATAGGCATGTCTGTCTATTTCGCCAAAAATCTTGCAATGTGTTTATATATACATCGGGTGTAACCGGTGTGAAATGGCTTGCTAGTTAGCGGGGTGCGAGCTAATAGCACTTTAATCGGTGACGTCACTCGCTCTGAGACCCTGAAGTAGTTGTTCCCCTTACTCTTTGACACAAAGGAAGTCAAAGTGGACACCTACGAAGACGCCATCTCAGGTAAGCAGCACTGGGCTGTGTTGATGATGTCATCTCAGGTAAGCAGCACTGGGCTGTATTGATGATGTCATCTCAGGTGGGCTGTATTGATGATGTCATCTCAGCACTGGGCTGTATTGATGATGTCATCTCAGGTAAGCAGCACTGGAGCTGTATTGATGATGTCATCTCAGGTAAGCAGCACTGGGCTGTATTGATGATGTCATCTCAGGTAAGCAGCACTGGGCTGTATTGATGATGTCATCTCAGGTAAGCAGCACTGGGCTGTATTGATGATGTCATCTCAGGTAAGCAGCACTGGGCTGTGTTGATGATGTCATCTCAGGTAAGCAGCACTGGACTGTATTGATGATGTCATCTCAGGTAAGCTGTATTGATGATGCACTGGACTGTATTGATGATGTCATCTCAGGTAGCACTGGGCTGTATTGATGATGTCACTCAGGGGCTGGGCTGTTGATGATGTCATCTCAGGTAAGCAGCACTGGACTGTATTGATGATGTCATCTCAGGTAAGCACTGGGCACTGGGCTGTGTTGATGATGTCATCTCAGGTAAGCAGCACTGGGCTGTATTGATGATGTCACTGGACTGTATTGATGATGTCATCTCAGGTAAGCAGCACTGGGCTGTATTGATGATGTCATCTCAGGTAAGCAGCATTGATTGATGATGTCATCTCAGGTAAGCAGCACTGGGCTGTATTGATGATGTCATCTCAGGTAAGCAGCACTGGGCTGTATTGATGATGTCATCTCAGGTAAGCAGCACTGGGCTGTATTGATGATGTCATCTCAGGTAAGCAGCACTGGGCTGTGTTGATGATGTCATCTCAGGTAAGCAGCACTGGGCTGTATTGATGATGTCATCTCAGGTAAGCAGCACTGGGCTGTGTTGATGATGTCATCTCAGGTAAGCAGCACTGGGCTGTATTGATGATGTCATCTCAGGTAAGCAGCACTGGACTGTATTGACGTATACTAAAAATAACATCTGCTGCTTTAGATGGAACGACCATATCTCAGTTATTGTTTTCACATCTATAAAAAATAAGCTGCTTTCTTTACTTTCAAGGGGTCGAAAATGTAGATATTGCTGCCAGATGTTCACTGTCTGAGGAGGAACAGGCCGTGGAACCTTTATTGCTGGCAAAAGTGTCCATAACCAGAGGTAATTAAACTGTTCTGTGTTCTTCTTCTCTCTTCATCTCTCTCTGTCTTGTTGTACATGGAACCTGGCTCAAATGCATTCATTAAAAAACCCTTAAGATGGCAGCTGCTAATTTTCAGATTTACACCACATGAACACAACCACAATATGTTGCTGCCAAGTCATGATTTCCATGGGGGTTAGCCTGGCAATAACCAAGTGGTGAGACACATAGCCCTCTGTATTTAAATGTTTCAGGTACACTCCAATAGGCGTCTGCGTCACACACAGTATCTTCTATTGTTTGTCCTCATGTGTCTGTTTTTCAGTATAAAGTACTCTGTAGCCACTTAGTGTGGGACACCAGGTGAGACCACACACACACACACACACACACACACACACACACACACACACACACACACACACACACACACACACACACACACACACACACACACACACACACACACACACACACACACACACACACACACACACACACAATAACACTCTCTTCTTCACTTCATCCCTCTCCCCCTTAATCCTCTAGGTTATATCAGCTGTTTTGGTGAACCCCTCCCACATCTGAACTGGCTGACACAGAGGGCATAGCATGATCATAGGTGAGAGGTCACTTGGTCGGATGAACAGGAAGTATTATTAAAGAGATGCTTTCCATTGAAATAGAGATAGAGATGTAGTTGTCCCGGAGTTAATGATCCGAGGTCAGTTTTGCATTTCACCTCCTGATTTAAGATGACTGACCGTGTTAGAATAAATAAAACAAGGCTTAATCATGCTCTCTCTCTATCCATCTGTCTCTCGTCTGCAGAGATGTTTTGATGTGAAAGAGGAAGCCAGTCCCGTCATCGCCACCTCACCCGCTCTTAAGGTAACCTTCGGGGTCAACTGGGTGCCCCAAGGCTGGTTAGGAGACACCGCAATTGTGATGAACTGAGAGAATATTAGGGAAGCACTGTAATTCATGAATCACATGCTGTCTGCCACTGTTCTTACCTCTTTCCCTTTCTGTCTTCTACACGTCTCTCCCCACCCCGTCTTTCTTCCTCGTTTTATAAAGCACACCATATGTGCATTGAAGTACAGATTGAACTTGTATTTATACTATTATAATTATCATCATTATAATGCATTTATGTAGTTATAACACCTGGATAATGAACTTCTTTCAATAAAACGTTTCACATTCTCCACTGTTTGAAATGAAGTATCTCATTGAAATACTATCCTGTGTCCTCAGATTCATGCGGATGATGGGAGTTAGATATGCATTGTTTTTTCTTCTTCCGGTATATATGAATTACAAATCAATCATGTTTCTAGTCTATTGCATAGTTACAGTGTGTAATCATTAATGTCCCAGGAGCAGGAGAGGTAAACACTGTTGAAGTGTATATCTGTAATACATACATGCAGACACAGCATCATTCAAATCATGGAGTTTGATATGACTGAAAAAATAATGTCTCAGAGATTCATACCTGAACCGCACCTTTATTTGCCAAGGAAGAGTACACGATCAGTGAATATATTCAATGTACAGTCTACAATGTGGGAATCTCATGCGTGGTAATAACTACAGTGCATGTGTATATAGGACTTGCATCCTTGGCACAATAAAGTTATTATATTCTACTCTGTCCATAAGCTTCATTAATGCCTTTCAGACTTGAAGTTGATACAACAACTATGACAGCTGAGGTTCATAGATTGGTATGAATATTAGTTCAGAACCTAACGTGTTAGCGTCTATACACAGATCGGCTACATACTGTGTAGCTAGTTACACATCCATAGGCACACAGATCGGCTACATACTGTGTAGCTTGTTACACATCCATAGGCACACAGTTATTTTTATCCTCCACTAGATAATAAGTAAATAGTGAGCTAGCTATGTTACTTCAGCTGCATTGCAAGGCAAGCTTACACAATTGTACATTCAATGTGCAGTAAATGCTTTAGCTAGCTAGATTTGTTACGTCCACTGTTTCACAAGACGACAGCCTGGTTTGCTGGTTTTCTCAGGAGTCGCTAAAACATTAAACAACATGAATTACAAATTCATTCTACTAACACTAGCTAGCTGGCTAACGTTAGCTAGTCAGATAAACTTGCTAAATAGCGATTTTCGTAAATTAACTTTATGACAACGAATAAATATGCACAAACGTTTGTCTCTACATTAACTAACATAATCCTCTCAAGTGTAATTTATTTTTGCTTGAGTCGTTATGACTTTATAAGAATTTACATCTGCATCCTCCATAATGTTTTGTCAGCCATCTTTGCTGAAGAAAGTCACCAGGCTACGGTGGCCCCGCATCAAAATTCGTCATTGGAACCACTCGATATGATTGGTCATATAAAAACCTTGGGACCCAAATGTATAATGAGTGCTCTAACTCCCCTTTGTGGTGGTCTGTAGCCGTGATGCTGTGTACCTCTAACTCCCCCTGGTGGTGGTCTGGAGCAATGAAGCAGTGATGCTGGGTACCTCTAACTCCCCCTTGTGGTGGCCTGGAGCAATGAAGCCGTGATGCTGGGTACCTCTAAGTCCCGCTGTGCAAGCTCGCAACTTTTAAAAGGAGGTACCACTGTAGCAATATGAGGAAGAAGGATTGAGAAACTAACTGCAAATAACAATACGCTGAACTCCGCCTAGCAGAGACTACTTTGTATTAGCTACTATTAATTATGATCTTATATGGTATTAAAGTTAAGGGACATCACCCTGGGCGGGATGATCCCCAGTAGGGGATAAAAAGGGAAAACACCATCTTTTGTACAGGGTGTGTTACTTGCAAATTACTGTGTAGTTGTGTAATAAAGTGTATACTCCGGGTTGCAATCTGGCTTGCAATACTTAATAAACAAACTAACCTCTGATCAAAGAAGTTTCCTGTGGTCTCTTTGTATAAACATAGGGCAGATTTCCCTTACAGTGCTCGACCAGTCGGCAAAAGCCCACATCACCCACGACAGGAAATGGTTGATTGTCAAGAGCAATGAATTACATTATCTTGGCTTTAATAACCTCTTGAGACTAGGGGGCAGTATTTTGATGTTTGGATGAAAAAACGTACCCAAATGAAACTGCCTATTTCTCAGGCCAAAGAAGCTAGAATATGCATATAATTGGCAGATTAGGATAGAAGAAATTCAAAAGTTTCCAAAACTGTCAAAATATTGTCTGTGAGTATAACAGAACTGATATTGCAGGCGAAAACCTGAGGAAAACCCAACCAGGAAATACTGTTATTTTGAAACCTCTGTTCCATTGCAAGCCTGTCCTCCATTTAAATGGATATCAACCAGATTCCTTTCCCTATAACTTCCATAAGGTGTGAACAGTCTTTAGACATAGTTTCAGGCTTTTATTCTGAAAAATGAGCGAGAATGATCACATCGCGTCAGTGGATAGCTGTGTGTCCCCAGAGTTTTGCATGCACGAGCAGTTTGGAGCAGACCTTTTCTCTCTCTCGCCTATTGAAAAGGCTACCACCAGGTTGAAATATTATTGATTATTTATTGTAAAAACAGCCCGAGGATTGATTATAAAGATGGTTTGACATGTTTCTACGAACTTTACGGATACTATTTGGAATTTTAGTCTGCCCGTCGTGACCTGTACGAGCCTGTGGATTACTCAACAAAACGCGCCGACCAAATGGAGGTTTTGGGATATAAAAACAATCTTTATCTTTATTGTGTAACTGGGAGTCTCGTGAGTGCAAACATCTGAAGATCATCAAAGGTAAGCGATTCATTTGATTGCTTTTCTGACTTTCGTGACCAATCTACTTTGCTGCTAGCTGTTTGTAATGTTTTGTCTGCTGAGAGAGCTGTCCTAACATAAACGCTTGGTTTGCATTCGCTGTAAAGTTTTTAAAAAATCTGACACGACAGGTAGATTAACAACAAGCTAAGCTGTGTTTTGGTATATTGCACTTGTGATTTCATAAAAATGTAATATTTTTAGTAATTTAATTTGAATTTGGCGCTCTGCAATTCAGGGATCGGTGCGCCAAGAGGTTTTAATGGATTTCGCCTTTGAGTTGTCTCGCTGAAATTTTGTTACTCTTTCAAATGACAACATTTTATGTGGCGTCATTACGTCATGTACCTATGTTAAATGGGTATGCATGTCAGCTTTGACACCGGTTTTGCACATTGGCGTTAAACTAGACATCGGTCGATTTCGATATGCTCACCGATATATTGTGCATCCCTAATTCAGACCCTTTACTCAGTACTTTGTTGAAGCACCTTTGACAGCGATTACAGCCGCGAGTCTTCTTGGGTATGACGCTACAAGCTTGACACACCTGTATTTGGGGAGTTCCTCCCATTCTTCTCTGCAGATCCTCCCAAGCGACGCTTGGATGGGGAGAGTCGCTGCACAGCTATTTTCAGGTGTCTCCAGAGATGTTCGATCGGGTTCAAATCCAGGTTCTGGCTGGGCCACTCAAGGACATTCAGAGACTTGTCCCAAAGCCACTCCTACTTTGCCTTGGCTATGTGCTTAGTGTTGTTGTCCTGTTGGAAGGTGAACCTTCACTCCAGTCTGAGGTCCTGAGCGCTGTGGAGCAGGTTTTCATCAAGGATCTCACTGTACTTTGCTCCATTCATCTTTCACTCGAACCTGACTAGTCTCCCAGTCCCTGCCGCTGAAAAACATCCCTACAGAAACAACTGTTTTTGCGTTTGTCATTATGGGGTATTGTGTGTAGATTGATGAGGAAATGTTTTTATTTAATACATTTTAGAATATGGCTGTAACGTAACAAAAAGTGGAAGAAGGGGTCTGTATACTTTCCGAATGCACTGTAATTATAAATATGACATCCGAATGTTGAAAATCAGATTTTTCCCAAGCTGATCACTGTCTGCAGCTGACTCTGTTCGTAGTGTAATAAGACAGGCAGGGAGAGTGAGCTCTTCCGTGGTGGTTGGCGAACCCTCAAACTACTGGCCTGTAGCCATGCGTGGAATCGACTGTGCCACAAAAGCGTGCTGAAGTGGCAAAGTCGATATCCACAGTTATAAACACAGGGTGGTGTTATTTATGGTCGTAAACATTATCTTGAGTTACTTCTATGAGGGGAAGGGTGTTCAATTTATTTAACCCCCCCCCCACCCCCCGTAGTTTCCAACATGTAATTTTGTCATTTGGGTGACCTGTCCCTTTAATTTTAAAGTTTAAATTTGTATCTCCACCATCAAGAGGGGGGGGGGGGACTTTAATGTTTTGCCTGGGATTGTTACTGTTGTCACGGATATTTTGATACAGTTACACTAATGTTGTCTCTTTCTGTTCTGAGCCAAGATGTTCTCTTCAAAGACAGCATGTAACTTCAGTTTGACCTCTTATGATGCTTTGTTTAAATAATTATATGAATAAAAAGTGATTAAATTATAAAAAGTATACAATTGTGTTTGTTGGATAGTTTTTTTGTCATACTCTGATAGGTCTACTCTGTGTGTCATTGTGTTTGTAAATAGGCTATCATTTAATTGTATCTCTGTAACTTCGCTAACCCATTATCATTTGATCTCTGTAACTTCTGCAAACCCATTATCACTTGATCTCTGTAACTTCGCTAACCCATTCTCATTTGATCTCTGTAACTTCTGCAAACCCATTATCACTTGATCTCTGTAACTTCTGCAAACCCATTATCACTTGATCTCTGTAACTTCCGCTAACCCATTATCACTTGATCTCTGTAACTTCCGCTAACCCATTATCACTTGATCTCTGTAACTTCCGCTAACCCATTATCACTTGATCTCTGTAACTTCCGTAACCCATTTGATATCTGTAACTTCTGGTAACCAATTGTCATTTGTGAATGCCTAGTCCTTAGGTTGAAAGATTGAGTAAGAACAAACTATGCCAATTCTACACGGTGATAAAGTCAAGGTCTTTCCTCTCCAGGGTAGCAGGTAGCCTCGCGATTAAAAGCGTTGGGCCAAAACGGCATGGTTCGAGTCCCCGAGCCGACTAGGTAAAAAAATCTGTCGATGTGCCCCTGAGCAAGGCACTTTACCCTAATTGTAACTCGCTCTGGCTAAGAGCGTCTACTAAATGACTAAAATGTAACGTCACTATACTCTGCAGTTGGAACTAGTTCGAGACAGTCCCAGTCAGACGCACTGAAATCTTTGCACGGAGTAGCCTGTGAAAACGTTTTCAAAACACAAGTTAGAAAGTCGACTAATCCCTAAAACTGTTTTATTTCAGTTGTTAGATCGTTTTTAGTCACTTTAGTGGTCTACTATGATGTGTGATGACAACTGACAAGGCTGTCATCAAAAACCTCATGAGAGTCGATTCTCCCTATATGAGGGCTAATACACTTCAATATAAAATATGCCTTTTACGCATTAATAAATTAACGTAACCATAGAAGAAAATAACGGTGTCACGTGCAATTATAGTTATAGGGCGGCAATGTATCGTATTTATTTGTCTCAATAAGGCATTACCGTTGTCCTTATTACACAATTGCAAAGGTGAAAAACACACAAATATATTGTTCATAAGAATTCCTATAACCTTCTAATAAACAAGAATAACAATAATAAGAATATAAAATAGTCTGCTTCTACACAAGGACAACGCACAGCATTACACGGTCGGTAGGCTATCATTTAAAAAAAATATTATACTTACATTTTCTTCGAATGCTGATTCCAAGTGCAAGTAAAGTCACTGAATATCACCTTACTGTGCCTTAAAAGGGATGGCTTGCTTGCTTACGGTCCTTTCAAATGGATGCCAAGAAATAGTCCATTCTCTTTTTGGAAGTGAACGAAGAAACCAGAGAACGTTACTTTGCCTCCGGTCGCGTATTTATCTGAAGCGTACGTTGGGATCAATGCCATCAAGTGGTTACTCTCCACAGCTCTGCATCTTTAAAAGCATGACCGAGGCTGTATGCAAATAGTGAATATGCATGATAGAGGAGTCCTTCCGCCCATCCCTAAAATAGGCCAAAAAAATATCTCTCAATTCAAATTTTAGATTCATCAGTTGTGTTCACAAGAGTTGTCTTGATTTCATGTTTTTATTTCATCACATCTCCATCAATAAATAAAACCTACAAGGCAAATGTGTTGTTGTTTTTCTTCTTCACAGATTCGGCAAAATTGTCTCCAGATGTAACTTAATTGACACAGATGTGATCTGCGGCTGCAGCAAAAATATTATTACTATGTTGCATTTATTATATATATATATATATATATATATATATATATATATATATATATATATATATATATATATATATTTTTTTTTTTAAATAATCAATTTAACAACAATGGAATAATAACAATAATGTTATCAATACTAATACTCATAGTACATAATAATATAAGCATAGCTGTATAATTATAATAATGAATATTGTTACGATTGTTGCTACATGATAACAGTAATTATGTTATTGTATAGTATTATATCCATGTAGTATAATACTAATATTCTTGTGCTGGTTTTCAATGATTATTTATTATTCTGACGTTCATAATGATATTAATGATCTCGAAATTATTAATATTACTTTTGTTATTTATTATATTGGAATTAGTATGTATATTATTATTATTATTAATATTACTATTATCCATTGTTTTCTATTGTAAAACATTGGTAGTTACTTTGCCTCGTGGAACAACGGTGGTAGGTGGAAGTTTTCTTTGCAGACAGGTGTGTCTGTGCTTCATTTGAATTGTGAGTCGAGGGCGTCACGCCGACCTTTGGATAATAGCACACTTAATCTGGTCAATAGCAATAGCGTGAAAGTCCCTGCTCTAACAGGATACAACGTCATCAACGTGTTCCTGGAGGTTAATGAGCTGCCCTCAAGCAAATTATATGAATCTGTTCCTAATGTTATATATGTGCATGTCTATAGGCCTATGGTGCGCACAGGCGTAGTGTACTCAGGGACGTCTCTTATTTGTTCAAAGATGTGTCATCCAGATGCGTATTAAACATGTGGTCAGTCAATGCTGGTCTGTGATATATACATTTCTATCGCTTAGCAACGGCGTGTTAAGTGATATTAAAAAAAAAAAAATTTGTCAACAGTGTTGTGTTTATATAGCCGGGTATTTCGACACATGCCGTTCAAGGCTTGGTGTTGGATCAAAAGCACTTCATTTGTGACTTTCAGATACTTGGAAACCGATTTCTCTCCATGATCATAAAAAATAAAAAAAACGGACAGCTGACAGCGGACTCAATCAGTTGCTTAGTGATTTTCTTGATAGCACTTAAAAAAAAACAGTGTTTGATTTGAACCGAAGTGAGTCATCAGGTGGAGGGAGTTGACACTTCATAATCCCCTCCCCCTTCCCTTGACATTGGCTGACAAAACATTTATTTTTACTGTTCTAAACCATTTTATAATTGCAATAAGTCACGTCGTGGGGTTTGTGGCATATGGCCAATAAACCACGACTCCGTGTTGTGTCGGGCATTAGAACAGCCCTTAGCCATGGTATATTGGCCATATACCCCCCCCCCCCGTCATCCCTTATTGCTTAAGTATAGCATCCATGATTCGTATCATCGATTGGACAGTATTTTGTTGATATGTGTTTATCAGAAATTACTAGGTATATGGTAGTTCTATTTTAGTTGTATTTTCAGATGCTACTCGTTGAGATCAGCCTCAACTGACAACAATGTATATATATTTTTAACATAAAATTTGGCGAACGAGGATGGATGAAAGTATTTCTACTGTCACTTGTGCACCCTCTCTGGCCTCAAAATCAAAAGTAACAGTCAGTTATCTGGTGTGGCCACCAGCTGCATTAAGGACTGCAGTGCATCTCCTCCTCATGGATTGCACCAGATTTGCCAGTTCATCCTGTGAGATGTTACCCCACTCTTCCACCAAGGCACCTGCAAGTTCCCGGACATTTCTGGGGGGAATGGCCCTAACCCTCACCCTCTGATTCAACAGGTCCCAGACGTGCTCAATGGGATTGAGATCCCGGCTCTTCACTGGCCATGGCAGAACACTGACATTCCTGTCTTGCAGGAAATCACGCACAGACGAGCACAATGGCTGGTGGCATTGTGATGCTGGAGGGTCATGTCATGAGCCTGCGGGAAGGGTACCACATGAGGGAGATTGTCTGCAAGCTCAGCCCGATGATGCTGTGACACCCCGCCCCAGACCATGACGGACCTTCTACCTCCAAATCAATCCCGCTCCAGAGTATAGGCCTCGGTGTAACGTTCATTCCTTCAACGATAAACGTGAATCCGACCATCACCCCTGGTGAGACAAAGAACACTTTTTGCTAGTCCTGCCTGGTCCAGCGACGGTGGGTTTGTGCCCATAGGTAACGTTGTTGCCGGTGATGTCTGATGAGCTGCTCTGACAACTGGTGCTTAAAGTTAGTGAGGGAGATATGAGTCTCCAGCTTAAGTGATTTTTGCAGTTCGTTCCAGTCATTGGCAGCAGAGAACTGGAAGGAAAGATGGCCAAAGGAGGAAATGGCTTTGGGGGTGTTACGGATACAGGTCTCCTGAGTGTGTATCCTGTGTGTGTATTTATTTTTTCTCATGCTCCCCTCCTCACAGGTGGCAATCCTCATTTGCCAATCAGTCATCAATCTGAAGACACACCTCCTCCTGTTTCCATTACCCAATCACATCCCCTTTCCCTTGGTTTAAAAACCCCATTCAGTTGTTTTCTCTGGAGCTCGAACTCTCTGTTTCAATCTCTGTCGCAGTCTCTCACTCTCTCTTTGGGTTGAGCTCTCTTTTGGTTGGTACTGTTGTGCTTCAAGACTGTTTGTTTGATGGTGGGAAAAGGGGGTACCAAGACAAGTTGCCCATGGGCATACACTACCCGTAGGAAACTTTGTCTAAATACACTATTTAGAACTGGGCTGACCACTCACTGTATTTTTGGTTAGTTAGCTAGCTGTTGTTGAAGCAGATAGACTTAGGGGTGTTTTTGAATACTTATTATTTCTTTCCTTGGGTCCAGCTCAGCCCCTTTTCCCGTCCCCCTTTACCGTGTGTTTAAAAATAAACCATGAGTGTTTGACGGTAATTTAGTTGTCTGTGGTTTTTCATTCTCACTGTTACTTTTTCACTATTATACTTTGCATGAGTTATGTTACGGGTCTTGTTACCATCCCCCCCTAGACTGCCGGGCCAAAGGGATTCGTAACAGGGGATGACCAGTGAAATATACCTGCTGGAGCACGTGCTATGGGTGGGTGCTGCTATGGTGACCAGTGAGGTAAGATAAGGCGGGGCTTTACCTAGCAAAGACTTATAGATGACCTGGAGCCAGTGGGTTTGGCGACGAATATGAAGCGAAGGCCAGCCAACGAGAACATACAGGTCTCAGTGGTGGGTAGTATATGGTGCTGGCACTGTGATAGACTGAGTCCAATTTGCTGAGTAGAGTGTTAGAGGCTATTTTGAAAATGACATCGCCGAAGTCAAGGATTGGTAGGATAGTCAGTTTTACGAGGGTAAGTTTGAGTGACGGATGCTTTGTTGCGAAATGGAAGCCAATCCTAGATATAATTTTGGATTGGAGATGTTTAATGTGAGTCTGGAAGGAGAGTTTACAGTCCAACCAGACGCCCAGGTATTTGTAGTTGTCCACATATTCTAAGTCAGAACCGTCCGTTGGACGGGCGGGCAGGTGTGGGCAGCGATCAGTTGAAGTGCATGCATTTCGTTTTACTTGCATTTAAGAGCAGTTGGAGGCCACGGAAGGAGAGTTGTATGGTTTTGAAGCTCGTCTGGAGGTTAGTTAACACAGTGTCCAAAGAAGGGCCAGAAGTATACAGAATGGTGTCCTCTGCGTAGAGGTGGATCAGAGAATCACCAGCAGCAAGAGCGACATCATTGATGTATGCAGAGAAGAATGTCGGCCTGGGAATTGAACCCTGTGGTACCCCCATAGAGACTGCCAGAGGTCCGGACAACAAGCCCTCCGATTTGACACACTGAACTCTGTCTGAGAGGTAGTTGGTGAACCAGGCGAGGCAGTCATTTGAGAAACCAATGCTGTTGAGTCTGCCGATAAGAATGTGGTGATTGACAGAGTCGAAAGCCTTGGCCAGGCTGATGAATACAGCTGCACAGTATTGTCTCTTATCGGTGGCGGTTATGATATTGTTTAGAACCTTGAGCGTAGCTGAGGTGCACCCATGACCAGCTCAGAAACCAGATTGCACCACGAGGAAGATTACGTCAGTAGTCCAGTCATGATGGATCGGCGGGGCTCTGTATTGGCAGAAAAAGGGGTCCAGGCCAATTGGCAAAATAGGTATTGTAGCCCAAAGAGTGGCTGATGGACCTCTTTAGCTAGCCGGGTGTTGGGCCTAGCATAGGCTAGCTCCAGGCTAATTGGTGCTTGCTTCGGGACAGAAACGTGGCCACTCAGCTAGCAGCTAGCTAGCTGCAATAATCCAGGTGAAAAGGTTCAGAGTTTGCGGTAGGAATCCGGAGCTATGGAGAAAAACAAGTCCGATATGCTCTGGTTTGAATCGCGCTGTGCAGACTGGCAAGAGTTGTCCGGGCTAAAGTTTAGCTGATGGCTGCTAGCAGTGGTTAGATGACTACTAGCTAGTAGCTAGTTAGCTGGCTAGCTTCTGTTGGAGGCTCCGGTTCTGAAGTAAAGAAAATAGCAGATCCATACCACATTGGGTGAGGCGGATTGCAGGAGAGTCCGTTGAAGTTGAGGTTAAGAAAAATATAAAAAATAAAAAGATAAAAAGATATATACACGGGACACGACAAGACGAAGACAAAGAATCTACGCCATCATAGATTACAGGACGTACCGGACTGGGGAGGCGCACTGGAGGCCTGGTGTGTGGAGCCAGCACAGGTGGCACCGGACTGGTGACACGCACTTCAGGGCGAGTGCGGCGAACCGGCACAAGACGTGCCGGACTGGGGAGGCGCACAGGAGGCCAGATGCATGGAGCCGGCACAGACTTCAGACTGCTGACAGGCTCTTCAGGTTGAATGTTGAGCAGAACACACTTGACCAACATCTCTCTCAACTTCTCCATCGCCTTCCTGACGGTCTCTGGCTCTTCCCTCTGCTCAGCCGCTAGCTCCATGTGCCTCCACCCCAAAAATAATCTTGGGGTTTCTGTGGCAGCGGACTGAAGACACGCTCTTCATGGCGAGTGTGAGGAACCGACACAGGACATAGCGGGCTGGGGAGGTGCACTGGTGGCCTGGTGCGTGGAGCCGGCACAGATGGCACCGGACTGATGACACGCTCTTCAGCACGCCTGCGCTGCAACCTACTCCTCGCCTCCACCTCTCTCCGGTATCCCTCATTGAATTCCTCCACCGTCTGCCATTTGGGCTCTTGCACTCTCCGCTGCAAGTGAAACTTAAACAAAAGAATAAACAAACAACGACCGTGAAGTAACAGAGCGTACATCAGCACTCAACAAAACAATATCCCACAAATACAGGTGGAAACAGGGACACCTTAAGTATGATCCCCAATTAGAGACAACGATAATCAGCTACCTCTAATTGGGAACCATACTCAAACGCAAACATAGAAACAAAGCGACTAGAACACCCCTTAGTCATGCCCTGACCTACAACACCATAGGTGTTAGAACCAAGGGCTCTCTATGGTCAGGGCGTGACACATAAGCCCCTCCTCGACTCTACGGTGACTCCAGTCACTCAACCTCTACGCCGTATTCCATTGGCTTTACGTGAAATGGTCACTAAGGATATACAGAAGCAGCTGGAGGATGGATTCATCAAGCCGATGGACACCTCCCCATGGGTGTCCAACTTGGTCATCACTAAAAATAAATCTGGAGAGCTGCGGGTCTGCTTGGACCTGAGAGTGACCAACAAGGCCGTCATACCTGATCGGTACCCACTGTCGACCATGGAGGAATTGACCACTCACAATCTACGGGTCGACGGTCTTCACAAAGCTGGACATTCGCAAGGGCTACCTCCAAGTTCCCATACACCCAGAGAGTAGGAACCCGACAGCCTTCGTCTGTCATATCGGGGAGTTTCACTACACAAGGATGCCTATTCGTCTCAGTTCATCCCAAAGCTGTTTCCAAAAGATAATGTCTACTATCCAGCCGGGGTTTCTGGAGTGGCCTGGACACCCGACTGTCCACAGGCTGTCCGCTCTCTCAAAAAACTGCTGACCACTTCACGTTTCCCACTTTAATCTCACCAACCCAACTCTGGTCACCTGTGATGCGTCAGCCACAGCAGTGGGAGCGGTACTCTCTCAGCTTCAGGACGGTGTTGAGAAGCCGGTGGCTTTCACGTCTTGTGCATTGAGCCCCGCCGAACAGAAGTACGTCAGAGAGAGGGAGGCACTAGCATGCGTTTGGGCCTATGAGCGGTGGCACATTTACTTCTACGGACGTTCTTTCACCCTGCGCACCAACCACCAGGTCCTCACAGCCTTGATATCTACCTCTGGGTCAGGTCACAAGCCCCTCTGCATGTGTTGCTGATCAGACCAGCAGTATAACTTTAAGCTGCAGTTTACGCTGGGCAGGCACAACGTGGTGGCAGACCTCCTTTCGCACTCAGTTCCCCCAGACTCCACCTGTGCCCAGGTTTACTCTGAAGAGGACCTCATCCAGCTCCTACACTCACCTCTCCAAGGCACAGGGTCGCTCAAGGAGCTGACCCACGATTCAGCCAACGACCCTATCTTCACAACCTTGCGGCAATACTTAGCCAATGGCTGGCCGGCACAGCTCCTGTCAGAACTCCAACCATATATACAGGTTCGAACATGAGTTGTCATGCTGGAATGACACGGCTCGAGAGAAACAGCACAGTCATATCAAGCCGCCTCAGAGGACAAGTGTTGCCTATGACTCATGAAGACCACCTTGGCATTGTGAAGCTAAAGCAGCACTGCCGGGACCTGGTGTGGTGGCCTGGCATTTGATCATGATATCAAAGAGCTAGTACGCGACTGTGCTCCATGCCTTGTCCGTGGAAAGACAGGCCCACCTCCGCAACCACCACCGCAACTACAGGCCTGGCCCTCCCGTGGAAACATATCCAACTGTCATCTGCAGTGAACTCTTTACAACGTGCCACATCACCAGCGCTTCCTGGTGGTTTCGTATGACCTACATGCAAAATGGACAGAGGTCACACACATGAGTTCTGTCAGATCAGGGGCCATCATAAAATTCCTGGATGTGCTCTTTTCTCGTTGGGGACTGCCTGCTACTCTGACCACGGACAACGCCCCTCAGCTAATCTCGGGCCTAGTTCAGCTCTTATATCAAAAGCAAGGGAATCAAGCACATCAGAACAGCCTTCAACCACTCCTAGGCCAACGGACTGAGAGCTCACCTAGCTCAGGGTTGCTCCTTCACTGAGTCCTTGTCGCAAACTCTGCTGCACTACAGAGCTGCTCACCACTCCACCACCGGAGACGCTCCTGCTAAGCTGATGTTAGGACTTGAACTAGAGCGGCCCTTACAGTCCCCGTCCCCCGACAGCCTCGACAGTCAAAGCAGCAGAACAAAGCCAACAGCGTAAAAGTCAGGAGCACTACAACAACAAGAAAAGAGAGCATGGTTTCCTGGAATCCAAGTGAGGGATTGGGTCAGGGTGCAACGACCAAACCGTGCAGATAAGCTCTGCACCTTCTTGTCAACACTGTGTCAAATTCAACTTCAGCTGGGCCCAGCAACATTTCCACTGACTGACGACTCTCGCTGGTATGCCAGACGATGTTGCCACCTCCTGCATGTTGCCACCCATTGATGCCACCCTGAGTGGTTCACTACCATTGATGCCAACCTGAGTGGTTCACTACCATTGGCACACACTCCCTTGGCCTCAACTGAAGACTGAAGTACCAGCCCTTACAGGCACCTGTAGCTGCAGCACCCATTCTGTGTCCTGTAAGGGTCCCTGCTCACCTTCAAGACTTTATCACCTCCTTTCATGCCTTGTTTAAAAGAGGGGGGGAAATGTTGTGTTCAGCACTGATTGTCTAGTGATCATCGATTGGACAGTCTATTTTGTTGATATGTAAAAAAAAAATCTGCAATGAGTAGATGATTTGGTAGTTCTATTTCCATTGTACTTGAGATGCTACTAGTTGAGAGAAATGTCAGCTTCAACTGAGAACAAAACATAACATTGACTCAAGGTGTTGAACTGTTGCCCACTCTCTAGCCATTGTGGTTATTATCTGACCCTGCTGGTCATTTATGAACGTCTGGATTTACAATCTGGCCTTAATCTACAACTGGCACAGCCAGAAGAGGACTGGCCTGGTTCCTCTCTAGGTTTCTTCTTAGGTTCCTAGCCACTGTGCTTCTGTTTTGCTTGCTTTGTGGGGTTTTAGGCTGGTTAGCCTTTTTAACAATATATATTTTAGCAACAATACAAAACATACACATATAAATGATGACATCATACAAACATCAACTATACTGAAAAAATATGTAAATATACATTTCAAAGATTTACAGATTTACAGATTTACTCCCTCAAAAGTTGAGACAGTGGCACTGTGTTTTGTGACACAACTTCACATTTTACAGTGACCTTTTATTGTCCCCAGCACAAGGTGCACCTATGTAATGATCAGGCTGTTTAATCAGCTTGTTGATATGCTACACTTGTCAGGTGGATGGATTATCTTGACAAAGGAGAAATGTTCACGAACAGGAATGTAAACAAATTTGTGCTAGAAAAATTTGAGCGAAATAAGCTTTTTGTGAGTACGTTACATCTCTGGGATCTTTTATTTCAGCTCATGAAACATGGAACATACAATTTACATGATGCATTTATATTTTTGTTCAGTGTAAATACATTTTCATAGAAGCTGTTGTCATTAAAATTGTCATTAACCCATAAGAGTCATTAACCCATAATGGGGAGGGTTACTACTAAGCCATATGGAAAATACATTTTGGACTTACTGCTATTTTCACAGACAAACGCATTGAATAATAGATTAACTATATGGAACAACATATAGTCCCGAAAACAACATCTAAAGGAAGTTTGTTCTGAAGTGTCCGTCCTATATCTGCGATACGAGTCTTGTGAGGCTGGTGGGCATCCTAGGGCAAAACAATTGACTTGTGTATGCTCGTGTGAGTCTCACCTTTACACACAGGGGTCATATTGGTGTGTGGGCCAAACTGTTCGAACGCTGCAGACAGAAGTTGGCAGATCGGGGGGTACAGATTTCAGACGAATCCCAAGATGCTTGTGGGGGGTTATAGAGCAAAATGGAGAACACTGTCGTGTTCGTGAGAGTCTCATCTAATAGTTTTGTAGGCCAAGCCGTTCGGACGCTACAGACAGATGTTGTGAGATGACCAATTTTTGTGACGTCTCATTGTCTGACAAACATCTAGCTCTGTCACCTTTCCCTGCAGACGCGGAAGGACAACATACTGTAGGTGGATTGAGACGCATCCAATGCAAAATAAAAGAAAATATTTTTGTATTATGCTAATTAGATTTCCACGTGGGCGGACTTCGACCCGAGGGGGTTAATCGCATTTATTTTTCTAATAGATACATTTGTATCTTAATCTTTTAAAACTATAACTAATTTAGCATGAATACATTTTTATTTGCCACTAAGTAGCAGGCTTTATTTAAGTTTAACCTGTAATTGTTGGCTCTCTTCAAAAGTAAAATATTACATTCCTGTTTAAGTTCAGAAATTGTATTTTCTTCTTTACCCTGGAAAGGATTTTTATGGGCTTTTTTAAATGTTTTATTTTTTAAAATCAGATTTAGCTTTTGCAGAGTATGAGATTATCATTCCCCTGATGTTGTCCTAAAAGGCATCCCAAATTTGATCTAGGGTCGGCTGTTCTCTGTCCTCTATGTCTACATTTGTTATGGTAAAGGTTATTTTTTAATTTACAATTTTTAATTTAATTTATTAAATACATTTCAGGTCCAGTGTTCTGTTCATTCTCCAAATTCTGTCACTAAGTCTATTTTCTGTAAGTGTAATTAACCCCCCCACTTTTTTCAATTTCCGCATGATACAGGAGAATGATCCGATATCACTATATCATGAATTTTATTGATTGATTGATAACACTTGATATATAAATGGTCAGTCTGGTTGTATACCATGAATGGACTTTTCAGCCAGGAAAGCCATCAGAATTTTAACTGTCAATTGTCATCCGGGACACGCTGTAGTGCAAATCAAACACACCCTGGAGAGACGGTATCTGCAGCTCATTGAATAGAAGCCCTTAGTGCAAAAACCACTATAGTTGAATAGGGGACTAAGGTGTTGGGCAGAACCCACTATAGTTGAATAGGGGACTAAGGTGTTAGGGCAGAAACCACTCTAGTTGAATAGGGGACTAAGGTGTTGGGCAGAACCCACTCTAGTTGAATAGGGGACTAAGGTGTTGGGCAGAAACCACTATAGTTGAATAGGGGACTAAGGTGTTGGGCAGAAACCACTCTAGTTGAATAGGGGACTAAGGTGTTGGGCAGAAACCACTCTAGTTGAATAGGGGACTAAGGTGTTGGGCAGAAACCACTATAGTTGAATAGGGGACTAAGGTGTTGGGCAGAACCCACTCTAGTTGAATAGGGGACTAAGGTGTTGGGCAGAAACCACTATAGTTGAATAGGGGACTAAGGTGTTGGGCAGAAACCACTCTAGTTGAATAGGGGACTAAGGTGTTGGGCAGAAACCACTATAGTTGAATAGGGGACTAAGGTGTTAGTGCAGAAACCACTATAGTTGAATAGTGACTAAGGTTTTAGGGCAGAAACCACTATAGTTGAATAGGGGACTAAGGTGTTAGTGCAGAAACCACTATAGTTGAATAGTGACTAAGGTTTTAGGGCAGAAACCACTATAGTTGAATAGGGGACTAAGGTGTTGGGCAGAAACCACTATAGTTGATTAGGGGACTAATGTGTTGGGCAGAAACCACTCTAGTTGAATAGGGGACTAAGGTGTTGGGCAGAAACCACTCTAGTTGAATAGGGGACTAAGGTGTTGGGCAGAACCCACTGTTCTAGTATCCTTTGCACATTGATGTTATGTGTAATAGCACAAGAACAGCAAATGAAGACGTACACTGAAGAAGGCTGCATCAATGTACACTGAAGAAGGCTGCATCAATGTACACTGAAGAAGGCTGCATCAATGTACACTGAAGAAGGCTGCATCAATGTACACTGAAGAAGGCTGCATCAATGTACACTGAAGAAGGCTGCATCAATGTACACTGAAGAAGGCTGCATCAATGTACACTGAAGAAGGCTGCATCAATGTACACTGAAGAAGGCTGCATCAATGTACACTGAAGAAGGCTGTAGTCAATGTGTACTGTACACTGAAGAAGGCTGTAGTCAATGTACACTGAAGAAGGCTGTAGTCAATGTACACTGAAGAAGGCTGCATCAATGTACACTGAAGAAGGCTGCATCAATGTACACTGAAGAAGGCTGCATCAATGTGTACTGTACACTGAAGAAGGCTGTAGTCAATGTACACTGAAGAAGGCTGTAGTCAATGTACACTGAAGAAGGCTGTAGTCAATGTACACTGAAGAAGGCTGTAGTCAATGTACACTGAAGAAGGCTGCATCAATGTACACTGAAGAAGGCTGTATTCAATGTACACTGAAGAAGGCTGTATTCAATGTACACTGAAGAAGGCTGTAGTCAATGTACACTGAAGAAGGCTGTAGTCAATGTACACTGAAGAAGGCTGTAGTCAATGTACACTGAAGAAGGCTGTAGTCAATGTACACTGAAGAAGGCTGTAGTCAATGTACACTGAAGAAGGCTGTAGTCAATGTACACTGAAGAAGGCTGTATTCAATGTGTACTGTACACTGAAGAAGGCTGTAGTCAATGTACACTGAAGAAGGCTGTAGTCAATGTACACTGAAGAAGGCTGTAGTCAATGTACACTGTACACTGAAGAATAATAATATATGCCATTTAGCAGACGCTTTTATCCAAAGCGACTTACAGTCATGTGTGCATACATTCTACGTATGGGTGGTCCCGGGGATCGAACCCACTACCCTGGCGTTACAAGCGCCATGCTCTACCAACTGAGCTACAGAAGGACCATGTAGTCAATGTGTACTGTACACTGAAGAAGGCTGCATCAATATGTACTGTACACTGAAGAAGGCTGCATCAATATGTACTGTACACTGAAGAAGGCTGCATCAATATGTACTGTACACTGAAGAAGGCTGCATCAATATGTACTGTACACTGAAGAAGGCTGCATCAATATGTACTGTACACTGAAGGCTTCAGTCAAAATGCATCCGTGTAGAGTAATACATTGATAATTGTTTTTTGATGTGCTGTCCCTCTTTTACGATTGTTTATACGCTGACAGAACAGTACAGATGACACTGCAGCCGTGCTTAACCCACAGTAAGCCGAGGCTTCGCGGTCCCTGAACGGCCTATAGAGAAAGAACAGAGAGAAAAACGTGCTACAAAACAGGATTTTTTTTCATCTAAAGCCAGCTGTGTTCCAAAATCCCCTCTTCCTCTCCTTCTCGGTTCCATTTCCTGGATTCAACCAACCGTTCCTTCTCCATGGGCCATGTGCATCCTGTCGTTTTCCTGGTTTTATTTTTTCAGTTTTTCTCTTCTCTCTCCCAAATGGATTGCCTCTCTTCGTCATGGCTGTTAAAAGGCTTGTCGACTCACAACAGGTTTAGTGTACTGTAGAAAACATTAACGAGAACTAAATGAGGAAACCTGATATGCTGTGATTGATTACGTTATTTATTTCCTTACCAGAAATTGAACCACCTTTCAAACAAACCGATTATGATGACAATGTGTGTGTGTGTGTGTGCATGCATGCATGATATATACAGTGTCTAGTCAAAGTCTATACACCTTGTAGGATACATTCCCCCCCCCCCCCCCCCCCCACCCTCCCCACGACATATCCACACAACCTACTTCACATTTTAAAGTGAAAGGAAATTATAGAAAACTTTCCAAAGGAATAATACATTTAAAAAATAACCGAAGATCCCAGAGTTAATACTTTTGGTGGAAGCACCTTTTGGCTGCCATTACAGCTGTTAATTTTATTTATTTATTTTATTTCACCTTTATTTAACCAGGTGAGGCAAGTTGAGAACAAGTTCTCATTTACAATTGCGACCTGGCCAAGATAAAGCAAAGCATTTCGACACAAACAACAACACATAGTTACATATGGAATAAAACACAAACACAGTCAATAATACAGTAGAAAAATAAGTCTATATACAATGTGAGCAAATTAGGTGAGGAAAGGTGAGGTGGGGAAAAGGCATAAAAATAATTAAAAAATACAAAATGAATCATATGAATCATGTTGAATAAAAATTTTCCGACTTTCTTAAACTCTTGAGGCAACATATATCGTTTTAGTCAAAATTGCTCAAGCTCATTAAATTTGGTCAGGAATCAATGATGGACAGCAATAATCAAACCTCGTCTCTGATTTTTAAATAAATTTAAGTCAGGACTGAAACTAGACCATTCAGGAACACTCAACACCTCTTGGAGAGCCATTCTGGTGTGTCTTTGGCATTAACGTTTGTAAAACATTAAAGCCAGAGTTAGGACAATAACCTCAAGCATACAACAAAATCCACAAAGAAAATAATTTACCACAAAATCCAAATGTTGCAAATAGTCATTGAAAACCTGTGATTGGAATTGAAGAGGTCAGTTTACAAGCGCAGAGGAAAGATATCAAAGACCTGGTAAGATTCTGTATGGAGGAATGGTCTAAGATCCCTCCCCAATGTGTTCTCCGATCGCATAAAGCATTTTAGAAAAAGGCTCACAGTCGTTATCCTCACAAGTAGCGTGCTGGAGTATTGAAAACGGGTGCCAATAATTTCAACCCGTCTTAAATTTTTTTTTTTAAATGACTTGTTCAACAAAATCTATTTCTTTGAACAATTTTATTAGTATAAAATATATTAAACAAACATTTTTGCATGCAATGAAGCTCAGTACTTGTATTATTTATTTTATAGTCTTTTTTGTTCATCGTTATCAAGGGCGGAAATAATTATGTACTATTATTGAGATGTACCCCCCCCTCCTTGTGCCCTCAAGAACAGCATCAATTCGTCGGGGCATGGACTCTACAAGTTGTCGAAAGCGTTGACTCCAATGCTTCCCACAGTTGTGTCAAGTTGGCTGGATGTCCTTTGGGTGGTGGACCATTCTTGATACACACGGGAAACTGTGGAGTGTGAAAAATCCAGCTGCGTTGCAGTTCTTGACACAAACTGGTGCGCCTGTGTAACCGATGTGAAATGGCTAGCTAGTTAGCGGTGGTGCACGCTAATAGCGTTTCAATCGGTGACGTCACTCGCTCTGAGGCCTTGAAGTAGTTGTTCTCCTTGCTCTGCAAGGGCCGCGGCGTGATGGGTAGCGATGCTTCGGGGGTGGCTGTTGTTGATGTGTGCAGAGGGCCCCTGGTTCAAGCCCAGGTTGGGGTCAGGAGACGGACGGAAGCTATGCTGTTACACCTGGCACCTACTACCTCTGAATGGCACACATGCACAATCCATGTCTCAAGAGCAGGCGTTCTTAATATTTTGTACACTCGGTGTATATGAGAGAGGAAGTGTGTGAAGTTATGTGCTAAGGTCAAATTATATTGCCCCCCCTTCCCCCATATTCCACTATCTATGTTTATTGATTATCATAAATCTGCTGCTCCAAGACTACTGTGTCACGACTTCCGCCGTAGTCTTCTCCTCTCCTTGTTCGGTCGGCGTCACCGGCTTTCTAGCCATCGTCGCTCCATTTTTCATATTTCCATTTGTTTTGTCTTGTTGCCTATTCAAACTGCATGTATTTAGTCCTCTCCCCCACCATGTTTTGTGTGAAATTGTATTTTGTTAATTGGTGATTGTTACACGCCAGGCTATATGCCTATGTTCCGTGTTTGGGGCACGCTGGTGTGATTCTGGTACTTTCACTTCACCGGAATAATGTGTGTGCCTGTTCACTACACTCTGCTCTCCTGCACCTGACTTCGCTACCAGTACGCACCCTTGACAACTTGTACCTCTACCCCCCCTTCTGTCATCTCTCAGGAATGAGGAAGTAAAAGAGTGCTGGGGGGGCTATGAAACAGACTGTTAATAAGAAATATAAACCTAGCAGCCATTGTCTCCATCTTTTTTTGTTATGGGAAACCATAATCCTGTTTGTATTTGCTTCATGTTTAATTTCATGTTTGTGACCTCATGAAAGACAATACAGCCACATTAACCCTAACTCTGTCTATACAGGTGCCTCAGTTATGAGACTTGCATCTAAATCTTGTATAAAATGAACAAGTAAAGATCAAACTATTTGCGAAATTCTGTAATGTTAACCTTGACACGGGAGACCAATTCTCTCATTTTAAAGTTTAACTAAGTCAGTAGCCACGCCCAAGCGATTAGACATTGGTTGGAAATGATGAACCAACCCCTTTTACACTCTTGAATAAAAGCCTCCATGACGAAAAGTCAACTCAGGTCCAAATAACGGGAGGACTTGTCCCCCAAGTTGAAAAGTGCTAATTCTGATTTGAACTTTACAGACCAGGAAATGTGAGAGCTTGTTTCACACGTAAAATTATATGAAGCCATAATTTTCTCTCTCTCTCTATTTGTCTCTCTATTTGTATTTGTCTCCCTCTCTCTCTCAAGAAGACACCTTTGTCACTCCTAGGAGAAGTGAGAGAGCCCTGTTAGTCAAACACACGTCACTCTCACCATGAAATAATTCACTGCTGGGGAAGGAGGTGGGCCGAGGTCAACTTTGCCTCCCTCTCTCTCTCTCTCTCTCTCTCTCTCTCTCTCTCTCTCTCTCTCTCTCTCTCTCTCTCTCTCTCTCTCTCTCTCTCTCTCTCTCTCTCTCTCTCTCTCTCTCTCTCTCTCTCTCTCTCTCTCTCTCTCTCTCTCTCTCTCTCTCTCTCTCTCTCTCTCTCTCTCTCTCTCTCTCTCTCTCTTTTCCACATGTCAACTGAGGATGTTCCTCTGTAAAATGCAGATGGAACAAAAGTGTGCTATGAAACCTGTCAGCTGTGGCTCAAGGGAAACAGCTCCCCCATACCCATTCAAAAGCCCATTGTTTAGTAAACATCACTCTAAGGTTACCATAAATCAACACACAAGTGTAGACCTCAGCGTTTTTTAAAAGCAATCTGAGACTGGAATATACTGGAAGCTGCAGATGTCGTTTTTTTTCTTCTTCTAGCTTTATTGAGTTTCGGGTAAGTGTTTTTGTGTTTGGCTGTTTCTCTAACTCAGCGTGTCACTTCCTCATCAGCTTTATAATAGATTAAAGTGCCACTTATTTACAGATATGTCCTTCAGGTGCCAGAAGAACCATGCGATGTTAACAGAGATAATAGCAGACGATGTTACCACAGAGATCACAGATATCTCCCTGAAACTGTGTGTGTCTTTGCGTGCGCGCATGTGTGTGTGTGTGTGTGCGTCTTTGCGTGCATGCGTGTGTGTGCATGTGCGCGTGTGTGTGTGTGTGACAGAAAGGAGGCAGGGTACCCAGCGTTGCTCACTTTTCAAACGATGCAGACCAATTTCTATTCGTATATATTATGGATCCCAATTAGCTACTGCCAGGGGTCCAGCAAAATTAAGGCAGTTACACAATTTTAGTAACATTACAATACATTCACAACAGATTTCACAACACATTAAGTGTGTGCCCTCAGGCCCCTACTCTACTACCACATATCTACAACACAAAATCATGTGAGTACGTTATCATGTGTGTGTGTATGCATGTGCCTGTGTGTGTGTCTCTTCACGGTCCCCGCTGTACCATGAGGTGTATTTTTACCAGTTAAAAAAAAATCTCATTCTCCTGCTGCATCAGTTACCTGATGTGGAATAGAGTTCCATGTAGTCATGTCTCTCTCTATGTAGTACTGTGTGCCTCCCATAGTCTGTTCTGGACTTGGGGACTGTGAAGAGACCTCTGGTGGCATGTCTTGTGGGGGTATTTAATTTTAATTTGACCTTTATTTAACCAGGCAAGTCAGTTAAGAACATATTCTTATTTTCAATGACATGGGTTAACTGTTCAGGGGCAGAACGACAGCTCGGGGGTTTGAACTCGCAACCTTCCGGTTACTAGTCCAACGCTCTAACCACTAGGCTACGCTGCCGCCCCTTGTGGGGGTATGTATAGGTGTCTGAGCTGTGTGTTAGTAGTTTAAACAGACAGCTCAGTGCATTCAACATGTCAATAACTCTCACAAAAACAAGTAGTGATGAAGTCAATCTCTCGTCTACTTTGAGCCACTAGAGATTGACATGCATATTATTAATGTTAGCTCTCTGTGTACATCTAAGGGCCAGCTGTGCTGCCTTGTTCTGAGACAATTGCAATTTTCCTAAGTACTTTTTTGTGGCACCTGACCACACGACTGAACAGTAGTCCAGATGCAACAAAACTAGAGCCTGTAGGACCTGCCTTGTTGATAGTGCTGGTAAGAATGTAGAAACTAGGGCCTGTAGGACCTGCCTTGTTGATAGTGTTGTTAAGAATGTAGAAACTAGGGCCTGTAGGACCTGCCTTGTTGATAGTGCTGTTAAGAAGGTAGAAACTAGGGCCTGTAGGACCTGCCTTGTTGATAGTGCTGTTAAGAAGGTAGAAACTAGGGCCTGTAGGACCTGCCTTGTTGATAGTGCTGTTAAGAATGTAGAAACTAGGGCCTGTAGGACCTGCCTTGTTGATAGTGCTGTTAAGAATGTAGAAACTAGGGCCTGTAGGACCTGCCTTGTTGATAGTGTTGTTAAGAATGTAGAAACTAGGGCCTGTAGTACCTGCCTTGTTGATAGTGCTGTTAAGAATGTAGAAACTAGGGCCTGTAGGACCTGCCTTGTTGATAGTGTTGTTAAGAATGTAGAAACTAGGGCCTGTAGGACCTGCAGGGATAGTGCTGTTAAGAATGTAGAAACTAGGGCCTGTAGGACCTGCCTTGTTGATAGTGCTGTTAAGAAGGTAGAAACTAGGGCCTGTAGGACCTGCCTTGTTGATAGTGCTGTTAAGAATGTAGAAACTAGGGCCTGTAGGACCTGCCTTGTTGATAGTGCTGTTAAGAATGTAGAAACTAGGGCCTGTAGGACCTGCCTTGTTGATAGTGCTGTTAAGAATGTAGAAACTAGGGCCTGTAGGACCTGCCTTGTTAATAGTGCTGTTAAGAATGTAGAAACTAGGGCCTGTAGGACCTGCCTTGTTGATAGTGTTGTTAAGAAGGTAGAAACTAGGGCCTGTAGGACCTGCAGGGATAGTGCTGTTAAGAAGCACTATATGGACTGACTTCTCCCCATCTTAGCTACTGTTGTATCAATATGTTTTGACCAGGACAGTTTACAATCTACGGTTACTCCAAGCAGTTTAGTCACCTCAACTTGCTCAATGTCCACATTATTCATTATAATATTTAGTTGAGGTTTAGGGTTTAGTGAATGATTTGTTCCAAATACAATGTTTAAAAAAAAAATGTATTTTTTATTTTTAGGACTAACTTATTCCTTGACAATTATTCTGAAACTAACTGCAACTCTTTGTTAAGTGTTGCAGTCATTTCAGTCGCTGTAGTAGCTGACATGTATAGTGTTGTAGTCATTTCAGTCGCTGTTTTAGCTGACATGTATAGTGTTGCAGTCATTTCAGTCGCTGTAGTAGCTGACATGTATAGTGTTGCAGTCATTTCAGTCGCTGTTTTAGCTGACATGTATAGTGTTGCAGTCATTTCAGTTGCTGTAGTAGCTGACATGTATAGTGTTGCAGTCATTTCAGTCACTGCAGTAGCTGACATGTATAGTGTTGTAGTCATTTCCGTTGCTGTAGTAGCTGACATGTATAGTGTTGCAGTCATTTCAGTCGCTGTAGTAGCTGACATGTATAGTGTTGTAGTCATTTCAGTTGCTGTAGTAGCTGACATGTATAGTGTTGCAGTCATTTCAGTCGCTGTAGTAGCTGACATGTATAGTGTTGTAGTCATTTCAGTTGCTGTAGTAGCTGACATGTATAGTGTTGCAGTCATTTCGGTCACTGCAGTAGCTGACATGTATAGTGTTGCAGTCATTTCAGTCGCTGTAGTAGCTGACATGTATAGGGTTGAGTCATCCGCATACATAGACACACTGGCTCTAGTCAGTGCCTTTGGCATGTCGTTAGTAAAGACTGAAAAAAGCAATTGGCCTAAACAGTTGCCCTGAGGAATTCCTGATCCTACCTGGATTATGTTGGAGAGGATTCCATTAAAGAACCCCCTGAGTGTTCTGTTAGACAGGTAACTCTTTATCCACAATAGAGCAGGGGGTGTAAAGCCATAACACATACATTTTCCCAGCAGTAGACTATGATCCATAATGTTAATGTCACACTGAAGTCTAACAAAACAGGCCCCACAATATTTTTATTATCAATTTCTCTCAGCCATCA
This sequence comes from Oncorhynchus gorbuscha, assembly GCF_021184085.1. Taxonomy (NCBI): domain Eukaryota; kingdom Metazoa; phylum Chordata; class Actinopteri; order Salmoniformes; family Salmonidae; genus Oncorhynchus; species Oncorhynchus gorbuscha. Next base: position 7,020,694 of record NC_060174.1, on the reverse strand, counting down.
TGTCCTTTGTGTAAGCGCTGTGCTTGTTGGATGTATTTCCCTATAAGTGTGCTGAAAGTCTGTTGTCAATTTGTTTACTGTAAAATAGCATTGTTACTGTTACCAACTAAGGGTTGGTAACAGGCTGATTGGTCGGATATTTGAGCCGGTAAAGAGGGCTTTACTATTCTTAGGTAGAGAAATGACTTTTGCTTCCCTCCAGGCCTGAGGGCACAAACTTTCTTGTAGGCTTAAATTGAAGATATGGCAAATAGGAGTGGCAATATCGTCTGATATTATCCTCGGTTATTTTCCATCCAAGTTGTCAGACCCCGGTGGCTTGTCGTTGTTGATAGACAACAATCATTTTTTACACCTCTTCCACACTCACTTTACGGAATTCAAAATTACAATTCTTGTCTTTCGTAATATGTTCATATATACTTGGATGTGTAGTGTCCGCTTTTGATGGTTTTGTTAAGTTTGTTAATCTTGCCAATGAAAAAATCTTTGAAGAAGTTGGAAATATCAGTAGTTTTTGTGATGAATAAACAATCTGATTCAATGAATGATGGAGCGGAGTTTGCCTTTTTGCCCACAATTTCAGTTAAGGTGCTCCAAAGCTTTTTACTATCATTCTTTATGAAATGTTTAGGTGTTTCATTGTGTACTTTCTTCTTATTTTTATTCAGTTTAGTCACACGATTTCTCAATTTGCAGTATGTTTGCCAATCAGTTGTGCAGCCAGACTTATTTGGCATTTATTCTGCCTTCTCCCTCTCAACCACAGAATTTTTCAATTACTCATCAATTGACGGGGATGTAACTTTTTTTAAGGTCATTTTCTTAATGGACGCATGCTAATAAGTAACTGGGATTTTATAAATGTGTCAACTGCTTCCTGGTTGAGAACCATCCCCCTCAGAACAACACTACCATCCTGTACCGTTTGAGAACCATCCCCCTCAGAACAACACTACCATCCTGTACCGTTTGAGAACCATCCCCCTCAGAACAACACTACGGTCCTGTACCGTTTTGAGAACCATCCCCCTCAGAACAACACTACGGTCCTGTACCGTTTTGAGAACCATCCCCCTCAGAACAACACTACCATCCTGTACCGTTTGAGAACCATCCCCCTCAGAACAACACTACCATCCTGTACCGTTTGAGAACCATCCCCCTCAGAACAACACTACGGTCCTGTACCGTTTGAGAACCATCCCCCTCAGAACAACACTACGGTCCTGTACCGTTTGAGAACCATCCCCCTCAGAACAACACTATGGTCCTGTACCGTTTTGAGAACCATCCCCCTCAGAACAACACTATGGTCCTGTACCGTTTTGAGAACCATCCCCCTCAGAACAACACTACGGTCCTGTACCGTTTGAGAACCATCCCCCTCAGAACAACACTACGGTCCTGTACCGTTTTGAGAACCATCCCCCTCAGAACAACACTATGGTCCTGTACCGTTTTGAGAACCATCCCCCTCAGAACAACACTACGGTCCTGTACCGTTTTGAGAACCATCCCCCTCAGAACAACACTACCATCCTGTACCGTTTGAGAACCATCCCCCTCAGAACAACACTACGGTCCTGTACCGTTTGAGAACCATCCCCCTCAGAACAACACTACCATCCTGTACCGTTTGAGAACCATCCCCCTCAGAACAACACTACCATCCTGTACCGTTTGAGAACCATCCCCCTCAGAACAACACTACCATCCTGTACCGTTTGAGAACCATCCCCCTCAGAACAACACTACGGTCCTGTACCGTTTGAGAACCATCGCCCTCAGAACAACACTACCATCCTGTACCGTTTGAGAACCATCCCCCTCAGAACAACACTACGGTCCTGTACCGTTTTGAGAACCATCCCCCTCAGAACAACACTACCATCCTGTACCGTTTGAGAACCATCCCCCTCAGAACAACACTACGGTCCTGTACCGTTTGAGAACCATCCCCCTCAGAACAACACTACCATCCTGTACCGTTTTGAGAACCATCCCCCTCAGAACAACACTACGGTCCTGTACCGTTTTGAGAACCATCCCCCTCAGAACAACACTACGGTCCTGTACCGTTTTGAGAACCATCCCCCTCAGAACAACACTACGGTCCTGTACCGTTTTGAGAACCATCCCCCTCAGAACAACACTACCATCCTGTACCGTTTGAGAACCATCCCCCTCAGAACAACACTACCATCCTGTACCGTTTGAGAACCATCCCCCTCAGAACAACACTACCATCCTGTACCGTTTGAGAACCATCCCCCTCAGAACAACACTACGGTCCTGTACCGTTTGAGAACCATCCCCCTCAGAACAACACTACGGTCCTGTACCGTTTTGAGAACCATCCCCCTCAGAACAACACTACGGTCCTGTACCGTTTTGAGAACCATCCCCCTCAGAACAACACTATGGTCCTGTACCGTTTTGAGAACCATCCCCCTCAGAACAACACTACCATCCTGTACCGTTTGAGAACCATCCCCCTCAGAACAACACTACGGTCCTGTACCGTTTGAGAACCATCCCCCTCAGAACAACACTACGGTCCTGTACCGTTTGAGAACCATCCCCCTCAGAACAACACTACGGTCCTGTACCGTTTGAGAACCATCCCCCTCAGAACAACACTACGGTCCTGTACCGTTTGAGAACCATCGCCCTCAGAACAACACTACCATCCTGTACCGTTTGAGAACCATCCCCCTCAGAACAACACTACGGTCCTGTACCGTTTTGAGAACCATCCCCCTCAGAACAACACTACCATCCTGTACCGTTTGAGAACCATCCCCCTCAGAACAACACTACGGTCCTGTACCGTTTGAGAACCATCCCCTCAGAACAACACTACCATCCTGTACCGTTTTGAGAACCATCCCCCTCAGAACAACACTACGGTCCTGTACCGTTTTGAGAACCATCCCCCTCAGAACAACACTACGGTCCTGTACCGTTTTGAGAACCATCCCCTCAGAACAACACTACCATCCTGTACCGTTTGAGAACCATCCCCCTCAGAACAACACTACCATCCTGTACCGTTTGAGAACCATCCCCCTCAGAACAACACTACCATCCTGTACCGTTTGAGAACCATCCCCCTCAGAACAACACTACGGTCCTGTACCGTTTGAGAACCATCCCCTCAGAACAACACTACGGTCCTGTACCGTTTTGAGAACCATCCCCCTCAGAACAACACTACGGTCCTGTACCGTTTTGAGAACCATCCCCTCAGAACAACACTATGGTCCTGTACCGTTTTGAGAACCATCCCCCTCAGAACAACACTACCATCCTGTACCGTTTGAGAACCATCCCCCTCAGAACAACACTACGGTCCTGTACCGTTTGAGAACCATCCCCTCAGAACAACACTACGGTCCTGTACCGTTTGAGAACCATCCCCCTCAGAACAACACTACGGTCCTGTACCGTTTGAGAACCATCCCCTCAGAACAACACTACGGTCCTGTACCGTTTGAGAACCATCCCCCTCAGAACAACACTACGGTCCTGTACCGTTTGAGAACCATCCCCCTCAGAACAACACTACGGTCCTGTACCGTTTGAGAACCATCCCCCTCAGAACAACACTACGGTCCTGTACCGTTTTGAGAACCATCCCCCTCAGAACAACACTACGGTCCTGTACCGTTTGAGAACCATCCTCCTCAGAACAACACTACGGTCCTGTACCGTTTGAGAACCATCCCCCTCAGAACAACACTACGGTCCTGTACCGTTTGAGAACCATCCCCCTCAGAACAACACTACGGTCCTGTACCGTTTTGAGAACCATCCCCCTCAGAACAACACTACGGTCCTGTACCGTTTGAGAACCATCCCCCTCAGAACAACACTACGGTCCTGTACCGTTTGAGAACCATCCCCCTCAGAACAACACTACCATCCTGTACCGTTTGAGAACCATCCCCCTCAGAACAACACTACGGTCCTGTACCGTTTGAGAACCATCCCCTCAGAACAACACTACGGTCCTGTACCGTTTGAGAACCATCCCCTCAGAACAACACTACGGTCCTGTACCGTTTGAGAACCATCCCCCTCAGAACAACACTACCATCCTGTACCGTTTGAGAACCATCCCCCTCAGAACAACACTATGGTCCTGTACCGTTTTGAGAACCATCCCCCTCAGAACAACACTACGGTCCTGTACCGTTTTGAGAACCATCCCCCTCAGAACAACACTATGGTCCTGTACCGTTTTGAGAACTGCCTTCCCTAGACCAACACTATGGTCCTGTACCGTTTTGAGAACTGCCTTCCCTAGACCAACACTATGGTCCTGTACCGTTTTGAGAACTGCCTTCCCTAGACCAACACTATGGTCCTGTACCGTTTTGAGAACTGCCTTCCCTAGACCAACACTATGGTCCTGTACCGTTTTGAGAACTGCCTTCCCTAGACCAACACTATGGTCCTGTACCGTTTTGAGAACTGCCTTCCCTAGACCAACACTATGGTCCTGTACCGTTTTGAGAACTGCCTTCCCTAGACCAACACTATGATATAACTCATATTTTTGAATGACAACAGAGAGTATTGTCTGCACAAAAATGTTGACAAAACTGTGCGGTATCTCCACAATGCTTGTGCAATTATCTTTGTGAAGAATAACCAAATACGTTGTACATCAGTTTTACAACGTGAGTGTGTAAGGGGCTAACAGACAGTAATAAGTTGCTCTGGATAAGAGCGTCTGCTAAAATGGTCCTCTGTAGCTCAGTTGGTAGAGCATGGCGCTTGTAACGCCAGGGTAGTGGGTTCGATTCCCGGGACCACCCATACGTAGAATGTATGCACACATGATTGTAAGTCGCTTTGGATAAAAGCGTCTGCTAAATGGCATATATTATTATTATTATTATTATTAAATGACTAACATGTAAATGTAGTAAAACATACACCCAAACCACCCACCTGCGGTAGGCGTAACATATTCAACGTAAATCGGTCACTCCATTTAGTATGATACGCTACGAATTCAAATACGTATGATAGGTTGCGAATTCTAATTTGTTGTGACTAACGTTAGCTAGGTAGCTAATGTTAGCTAAGTAGCTAACGTTAGTTAGGCTAGGGATTAGGGATAGTTTAAAGGTTTAAGGTTATGGGAAGGGTTAGCTAACATGCGTCGCTAATCAGCTCAAATACTAAAGTTGTCTGTGATGAGTCCGTAAGTAAACTTCTATCTTATGTAACCATACCAAACATAACATATCATACTAACGTGATTGTCTCAGATTAACATTTACTACGTTACGTATAGTCTATGAGGGGCGGCAGGTAGCCTCGTGGTTAGAGCGTTGGGCCAGTAACCGAAAGGTTGCTAAATCGAATCCCAGAGCTGACAAGGTAAAAACCTGTCGTTCTGCCTCTGAACAAGGCAGTTCACCCACTGTTCCTAGGCCCTCATTGTAAATAAGAATTTGTTCTTAACTGACTTGCCTAGTAAAATAAATAAAATATGAGACCAGGCTAAAACCACAGTATAAAATGGTCTTCAAAAATATAAGGATGGTTTAGAGGACTTTCTGAGGACATTTCTGTAAAAGTCACACACGTAAAATGAAACATCTGTGAACTCACAGAATTGGTGACAACATTAATGGTACATTAGATAAGAGACATTTATTTATTTATTTATTCGTTATTTTACCAGGTAAGTTGACTGAGAACACATTCTCATTTGCAGCAACGCCCTGGAGAATAGTTACAGGGGAGAGGAGGGGAGATTAATGAGCCAATTGTAAACTGGGGATTATTAGGAAATGTTGAATGAAATGAAGTGAAGTGTCGAAGGTGACGAAGATGTTAGTGTAACTTTTCAGTTTTGGTTTTGACTGAAAGTCACTTCAAATCCTATGACACATAAAATTAGTTACATAACACATAATGACAAAAAAAAAACAAACAAGGCATTTATTCCATGGCATCGCTATTCACATCTTCAGTTGGTAAACGTGACAATCAATCACTGAAAATGCGTCTTTAAAGAAACCAGCCACTTGATCAATTTCAAACGTTGGTGAAGTCAGACGAGCAACGTTGGGGATGGGTGGATGGAGTCTTGGAACCTAACTACTCTGCTGTGGGTCCAGGAAAAGGGGGGGGGGGGGTTAGGATAGTAAAACAGTTGGAGAGACAGAAAAGCTGGCTCTCGCCTGGCGTCCTCTTTTATCAGTGCAACACTTTGGCTGTCTAGAGATAAACACAGCTGACGGAGAGTCAGTGAGTGTTAGTGAGCCTCGTGTCATGGAGGGGCCCTCAGATGGCGACCCTGCAGGAGATCTCTGTGGGTCTTTCTTCAGCGAACACCTGAAGCTCACAAAACAACTGTTGCAACAGCAGGGAGAACTCAGAAAGACCCCTCATGTTAAAACTTACAAGGATAACAAACTCTCGTAGGCCTGTATGTCAAGAGATGTCCTCTGGAGCCCTATGAATGTATAGCCTGGTCCCAGATCCGTTTGCTGTGTCATTCTAACTCTTATGTTCATTGTCACTCCAGGTTGGTAAGACAGCACAAACAGATCTGTAACCAGGCTAATGCATTTGTAATATAAACATATTTACACGGAAGTATCAAGGCTGGATAAACTGATTGATTTAATGGTTTAATTGTTCGAGTTGAAATGTGTTCAAGTTTAAGTGTATAAGTTAAGGCTACTCATGCTGAAGGAATTAATATAGGCCTGTGCAGTCAGGCTACTCATGCTGAAGGAATTAATATAGGCCTGTGCAGTCAGGCTACTCATGCTGAAGGAATTAATATAGGCCTGTCCAGTCAGGCTACTCATGCTGAAGGAATTAATATAGGCCTGTCCAGTCAGGCTACTCATGCTGAAGAAGAAGAGAGTGGTAGCTTAAATCGGTGATACACTGTTGATAGTTTGACATGGTTAGGCTGTTTTGATGATAAAGACTGTTCCATGTTTTCTCCATATTACCTCTCTCTCTGTATCTACACTTTTGTTTTGATAAGGAGCGTCCGACTTACTCTGTCGCAGTGACTGCTGAGCGATGCCGCCGTGGCTCGTGCTCTGGATTCATGCGGCCACTTGAGTGGGTCACACCATCACGAGCGGTACGTTTCCTCACATTGTGCCGTTGTTCGCTGGCCGTATGCGCAATATTAAAACGGGGCACTGAAAATAATATTTCCAGGAAAGCCAAATTCAGAGCTGGAATTAGACCCGCTTAGAATGCCAAGAACTAGACCCGTTTAGAATGCCAAGAAGTAGACCTGCTTAGAATGCCAAGAACTAGACCTGTTTAGAATGCCAAGAACTAGACCTGCGTAGAATGCCAAGAACTAGACCTGCTTAGAATGCCAAGAACTAAACCTGCTTAGTCTGCCAAGAATTAGACCTGTTTAGAATGCCAAGAACTAGACCTGTTTAGAATGCCAAGAACTAGACCTGCTTAGAATGCCAAGAACTAGACCTGCTTAGAATGCCAAGAACTAGACCTGCTTAGAATGCCAAGAACTAGACCTACTTAGAATGCCAAGAACTAGACCTGTTTAGAATGCCAAGAACTAGACCTGTTTAGAATGCCAAGAACTAGACCTACTTAGAATGCCAAGAACTAGACCCGTTTAGAATGCCAAGAACTAGACCCGTTTAGAATGCCAAGAAGTAGACCTACTTAGAATACCAAGAACTAGACCTGTTTAGAATGCCAAGAACTAGACCTGCGTAGAATGCCAAGAACTAGACCTGCTTAGAATGCCAAGAACTAAACCTGCTTAGTCTGCCAAGAATTAGACCTGTTTAGAATGCCAAGAACTAGACCTGTTTAGAATGCCAAGAACTAGACCTGCTTAGAATGCCAAGAACTAGACCTGTTTAGAATACCAAGAACTAGACCTGCTTAGAATGCCAAGAACTAGACCTGATTAGAATGCCAAGAACTAGACCTGCCCTAGAATGCCAAGAACTAGACCTGCTTAGAATGCCAAGAACTAGACCTGCTTAGAATGCCAAGAACTAGACCTGATTAGAATGCCAATAACTAGACCTGCTTAGAATGCCAAGAACTAGACCTGCTTAGAATGCCAAGAACTAGACCTGCTTAGAATGCCAAGAACTAGACCTGCTTAGACTGCCAAGAATTAGACCTACTTAGAATGCCAAGAACTAGACCTACTTAGAATGCCAAGAACTAGACCTGTTTAGAATGCCAAGAACTAGACCTGCTTAGAATGCCAATAACTAGACCTGTTTAGAATGCCAAGAACTAGACCTGCTTAGAATGCCAAGAACTAGACCTGCTTAGAATGCCAAGAACTAGACCTGCTTAGAATGCCAAGAACTAGACCTGCTTAGAATGCCAAGAACTAGACCTGATTAGAATGCCAAGAACTAGACCTGATTAGAATGCCAAGAACTAGACCTGCCCTAGAATGCCAAGAACTAGACCTGCTTAGAATGCCAAGAACTAGACCTGCTTAGAATGCCAAGAACTAGACCTGATTAGAATGCCAATAACTAGACCTGCTTAGAATGCCAAGAACTAGACCTGCTTAGAATGCCAAGAACTAGACCTGCTTAGACTGCCAAGAACTAGACCTACTTAGAATGCCAAGAACTAGACCTACTTAGAATGCCAAGAACTAGACCTGTTTAGAATGCCAAGAACTAGACCTGCTTAGAATGCCAAGAATTAGACCTGCTTAGAATGCCAAGAACTAGACCTGCTTAGAATGCCAAGAACTAGACCTGCTTAGAATGCAAAGAACTAGACCTGTTTAGAATGCCAAGAACTAGACCTGCTTCAACCAGTACTATTTACAAAGCAAATCCTGGCCTACAGACTTTCTTCTTCTGGAGACTCCATCCCTAAGGTGTCACACCGACACAACATAGCTGGCTTTCATGACGTGTGTGTGCCACTGAGAGGACCGGACCGTCTATGAGGGCTGTGTGGCATAGCGCCACACTCTCTCATCCACCAACACTGAGGAGGAATGCAGAATTAAGACGTTTGTTTTAAAATACAAGTTGTTGAATATTGTAATGTGTCACTGTTACAATACTGTTGGAGCTCACTGTATATTTATATTGCGGACTCTTACATGTCTCGTTCTAGTATTGCTTAATTTGATTTGCGTGTATTGTTAGGTATTACTGCACTGTTGGCGGTAGGACCATAAGCATTTAGCTACACCCGCAATATATCTGCACAATGTGTACGCGACTAATACATTTTAATATATAAAAATGTGGTATTATACAATCAGTTGCCAGTTTATTAGGTACACTCATTTCGTACCATGTCGGACCCACCTATGCCTACAGAGCAGTCTGAATTCTTCGGGGCATCAATTCTATAAGGTGTGTTATTCAAACGTTGCTCAACTGGTATCAAGGGACCTAACGTGCGCCAAGGAAAACATTCCCCACACCATTACACCTGTATCGTTGATACCTGGCGGGATGGGAACATGTGCTCACACTGCTTACGCCAAAACCTGACTCTGCCATCAATCAGCATGACGCAACAGGAAGTGGGATTCATCAGACCAGGGGATGTTTTTCCACTCCTCAATTGTCCAGTGTTGGTGATGGCGTGCCCACCGAAGCCGCTTCTTCTTGTTTTTAACTGTTAGGAGTGGAACCCAGGGAGGTTATCTGCTGCAATAGCCCATCCGCGACAAGGACCGACGAGTTGTGTATTTCAAGATGATGTTCTGCTCACCACTGTTATTTGCCTGTGTTTGTGGCCTCTGCCTGTTCGCTTGCAGGAGTCTTGCCATTCTCCATTCAACCTCTCTTATCAACAAGCTGTTTTTGCCAACACAGGACTGCCGCTGACTGGATGCTTTTTGTTTGTCGCACCGTAGCCGGTAAAACCTAGACCAGCCAATGTTTACTTTTTTTCAAATTTGGGGCTGTCAGTCAATTGATAAACATCCTAACAGTATTTCCCTACGATCACAATCCAACCTGGATCTACACTGAATATTTCATTCATTCAGATCTAGGATGTGTTATTTTAGTGTTCCCTTTATTTTTTTGAGCAGTGTATATTTGGTTTTAATGTAGGCAAGAGCCCTGAATACAGCTTCACACAGGTATGATCTGGCCAAGGGTACCGTGAGTTTTAATGCTCAGAGGGAGACGGCAGGTTATTCCTTTTGAGTCAGGACTATGTTGTCTGCATTCGGTATTATGACAGCTCGATCAGCTGTTCGATTTCACTTACCAGCATGTCCGCTGAGCCGGGATCACAGCCAAACGGATTGGGAAGTATGTCCCAAAGTGCTCTTCCAAGCGTTGGAGATGTGCAGGCATCACACCTGTTTCCTGTTAGAAACATGCACAGCAGAGGGAAGGGGGCTTCGCTTTTGAAAGACTCTCCAATAATCCTCTGAATCCACTGACTCCGTCACTCAGAGGTACATAACACAGAACTTTATCAAAGGTGCATTTTTAGATCCAGATTTGAAGTCTGTAGTCAGAATGGAGCTGTGTCACTATGGCCATGGTACATTTCAGTGAGTTTGTTTTGCTGTATTTTTTTTTATCTTGACAAGTGTTGACAAGAGTGACTATCACAGATGGAGAAAGAATATGTGCACTGAAGCCAGTGTACGTAATGAGACATCACATTAGAACAATTGGTTCTAGAGCGCTCATCACTCATCACTCATTCACTCATCTGTAGAATGTTTTTGTATTCTCCCTGTATGCTTGCATTCGGTTTCCCAAATATGTGTGTTACATAGGCAAGGAAACACATTTTCCTTTCATTACATGTAAAAAAAAAAACGGACTTAGTTGACTTCCTGTGCAATGAAAAGAAATTGTGCCTCCTTGCCTATGTAACACACATATTTGGGAAACCAAAACATGACAAAGAAAATGTGCCTCCTTGCCTATGTAACACACATATTTGGGAAACCGAAACATGACAAAGAAAATGTGCCTCCTTGCCTATGTAACACACATATTTGGGAAACCGAAACATGACAAAGAAAATGTGCCTCCTTGCCTATGTAACACACATATTTGGGAAACCGAAACATGACAAAGAAAATGTGCCTCCTTGCCTATGTAACACACATATTTGGGAAACCGAAACATGACAAAGAAAATGTGCCTCCTTGCCTATGTAACACACATATTTGGGAAACCGAAACATGACAAAGTTCAATTTCACACTGAGGTTAATTGAACTCTTGTCATTCACAATGGATGTAAAAGACAAAAACACACACATAAAGACTTGGTTAATTTTCTATCCATTGTGAATGACAACAAGCCTCCATTACCAACCACCAAGCCTCAGTGTAAAATAGACTATTGTCATGCTCTGATCCCATATCTCCACACAGTTGTGCTCACAGGCGTGCAGTGGATGTGCATTGATGTTGTTTCCAATCAAAGTTACCTACTGCAGTTTATCTCGGAGTTCTGTGCTCAGCTCTTTTGCAGCCAGTTGCTCTCTTTTGCGTCCATCTGGCAGAGGGAGACTCATTCATAACTAGAGTGCAGAGGCCTGCCCGTCATAGACGGAGTCTCATCTGTGCATAAGCTCACCACTCAACATGATTGTAAATAGCCCACCCATTTTTACCTACCTCATCCCCATACTGTTTTTATTTATTTAGTTAGTTTTCTGCTCTTTTGCACACCAATATCTCTACCTGTACATGACCATCTGATCATTTATCACTCCAGTGTTAATCTGCTAAATTGTAATTATTCACCTACCTCCTCATGCCTTTTGCACACAATGTATATAGACTATTTTTTTTTTTTACTGTGTTATTGACTTGTTTATTGTTTACTCCATGTGTAACTCTGTGTTGTTGTCTGTTCACACTGCTTTGCTTTATCTTGGCCAGGTCGCAGTTGTAAATGAGAACTTGTTCTCAACTAGCCTACCTGGTTAAATAAAGGTGAAATAAAAAAATAAAATAAAAAATTTGATCCCATGGAATCAGTTTTTTGTTAATATAGCCACACAGCTAAACATACCCTGTGCCGTGTCATGCTCAGGTATCACGAGACAGAAGAATACGTCCTCGTGAATAGCATCCCCTGACATGTATAGCAAACAAAAGTAAATGCATGGGACATCTCAGTCCTTCACAGCTAACGTCCATTTGGAGAGCATATGCTGGGGGAGTTATTTTGAGTTTGGAAATTCTCCCACGACCCCATTTTCATATCAGGCAACCCCATATTGGTCGCGACCCCTAGTTTGAGAACCGCTGCACTAGACACCGTGGTGCGTAAAAAGGAAGCCGGCTGTTTCTGAGATACTGGAACCGACGCGCCTGGCACCGACAATCATACCCACACTCAGTCACTTAGGTCACTCGCTGTGCCCATTCTAACGTTAAATAGAACAGTAACTGAATGTCTTGATGCCTGTCTGCCTGCTTGCTTTATATAGCAAGACACAGCCATGTGACTCACTGTCTGTAGAAGCAAACCATTTTCGTGAACAGGGTGGGGGTATACCTAATAAACTGGCCACTGAGTCTATAACTCTCAATGGTAATGGCATTGTTTGAGATGAGGGGCAAGACTTGTGTCCCTTTCAACAGTTCTTGAAAGGTACGTTTAAGAAAATACGTTTGCAATCATTTGTTATGGTTTAGACCAGTTTCCCAGACACAGATAGAGAATCTCCATTGAACATACGCTTTAGTTCAGGAGGACTTGGTTTAAATCGGTTACAAGTGTAAGACAGCAGACATAACACTTAAAAGTTTATTTAATTCATGTATACAAAGATATGATAATTCATTGCTACTGTGTCAAAATACATTATCACACAAATTCAGCTACATATTACAGAAATACTGTACAGTAAAGCATCGGTGAAACTGTGGAAATGTTAAATGTCACCCGAATTCAAGTAGCCTACGTTTTGTGATTGATTTTATACGCGAATAAAACCTCATAATGTACAGATGATTATCTACAGTCTAATGTACACTAGTCTGACAGATGATTATCTACAGTCTAATGTACACTAGTCTGACAGATGATTATCTACAGTCTAATGTACACTAGTCTGACAGATGATTATCTACAGTCTAATGTACACTAGTCTGACAGATGATTATCTACAGTCTAATGTACACTAGTCTGACAGATGATTATCTACAGTCTAATGTACACTAGTCTGACAGATGATTATCTACAGTCTAATGTACACTAGTCTGACAGATGATTATCTACAGTCTAATGTACACTAGTCTGACAGATGATTATCTACAGTCTAATGTACACTAGTCTGACAGATGATTATCTACAGTCTAATGTACACTAGTCTGACAGATGATTATCTACAGTCTAATGTACACTAGTCTGACAGATGATTATCTACAGTCTAATGTACACTAGTCTGACAGATGATTATCTACAGTCTAATGTACACTAGTCTGACAGATGATTATCTACAGTCTAATGTACACTAGTCTGACAGATGATTATCTACAGTCTAATGTACACTAGTCTGACAGATGATTATCTACAGTCTAATGTACACTAGTCTGACAGATGATTATCTACAGTCTAATGTACACTAGTCTGACAGATGATTATCTACAGTCTAATGTACACTAGCCTGACAGATGATTATCTACAGTCTAATGTACACTAGTCTGACAGATGATTATCAGATGATTACAGTCTAATGTACACTAGTCTGACAGATGATTATCTACAGTCTAATGTACACTAGTCTGACAGATGATTATCTACAGTCTAATGTACACTAGTCTGACAGATGATTATCTACAGTCTAATGTACACTAGTCTGACAGATGATTATCTACAGTCTAATGTACACTAGTCTGACAGATGATTATCTACAGTCTAATGTACACTAGTCTGACAGATGATTATCTACAGTCTAATGTACACTAGCCTGACAGATGATTATCTACAGTCTAATGTACACTAGTCTGACAGATGATTATCTACAGTCTAATGTACACTAGTCTGACAGATGATTATCTACAGTCTAATGTACACTAGTCTGACAGATGATTATCTACAGTCTAATGTACACTAGTCTGACAGATGATTATCTACAGTCTAATGTACACTAGTCTGACAGATGATTATCTACAGTCTAATGTACACTAGTCTGACAGATGATTATCTACAGTCTAATGTACACTAGTCTGACAGATGATTATCTACAGTCTAATGTACACTAGCCTGACAGAAGTACTTCATCTTTGTGTCTTTCTTGTAAACACTATAATTTAACGCAATGAAAAGTTCAATGAAAGCAGCTATTCAAAGTGAATTACGATAACAAATCAAAGTAAAGCTGATATTCACTTAGTTGACATTTCCCTTCAAAGAGCTGAGCAACCAACAAACTATTTACAAGTCAAGAGACGATCCAGACCAGCGTAACAACTTGATTTCGATAAACACACAGACAAAAAAAATCAATCAATCCTGGTTTCTTTATGAGCATCCGTATAGAACGAAGGAAAAATTAGTTCCTGGACAAAAGAGAGATTTGTCCATAATGTGACGAGTATTGGTTGGTTGTAAAATACTGTCTACTGCTGTTTTATGTAGTTCCTACGAAAGTATTAGTTAAGTATTTAAGTATAGGCTTAAAAGGAGAGCGTTAACTGGAGAAGCGTTAACTGGAGAAGCGTTAACTGGAGAGCGTTAACTGGAGAGCGTTAACTGGAGAGCGTTAACTGGAGAGCGTTAACTGGAGAGCGTTAACTGGAGAGCGTTAACTGGAGAGCGTTAACTGGAGAGCGTTAATGTTCAGATGGAAAGCAGGAAGGCAGAATCAGTCATTGAGCCACTGAAAACATTCCAAATGGATTAGGAAGGCCGAGTCAAAACAAAGCTCAAATCAAAACCTTTTAAACTGAAAAGGTGGCAAAAGTCCAGCTTTATTTCACCTGAGCATGTTATATACCCATATACCCTGTACTACGACCACCTCGGCACCGGAAACGGAGGGACTTTATAAGACACTGATTACATTTTATTATTATTATTATTATTATTATTTTTACAATGTAATCACCACAGTGTTAGTCATAAATAGATGTCTGTAAAGGAGCCCTACTCCATTAACCATAGTGTTAGTCATAAATACTCTAATTTCCTCCTTCCTCAATGGGTCACTCATTTAAAATTCCTAACAGTCAAGCGGAAAAGCAACATGGTGGAAGGATCAACCCTCGATTAACCCTTTCAACCATCTTTGATGAGACACAGCCTTTTGTTAGCAAATAGTGCTACTACATTATAGCTGGTAATGTTCACCGTACCATAGATTTGGAATGAATTCATTTTGTCCAGTAGCTGGTTATGTAACGTCCAATGTGTTTAAGATGACATGGGAGAGCGAGTACTTTGGTGTTTATTCTCCAGGAGAGAGAGTTAAAAGAGGGAGATAGGTAAAGAGAAGCAAGCCTTGGCCAGCTGGTTAGGTAGGAAGGGTGTATCAAGCGGCTTGCAAGCTTATTTGTTGTTTTGCTTATTTTGAGAGCAGTGTTGTGTTACCAAAGTGTTCTATACCGAGGTTTGAAAGGGGCCCCTCCCCGAGCTACAATCCTACACATTGTTTCCTATGCCATCGCTCTCCCTCCACCCCTCCTCCTTCTCTACCCCCTTCCTCCACCCCTCCTCCTTCTCTATCCCCTTCCTCCACCTCTCCCTCCTTCCTTTACCTCTCTCTCTCTCCCTCCACCTCTCCACCGACCTCTAGCCTCTCTAATGCCCTGACCCTTATCACAACCTGCGGATGGAGTTACAGGAAGCTGGAGGCTCCTCAGGAGATATGGCGGCCCCGTGGTGAAAGGTCCTTTTCACTTCCTGTGTACGACTGGCTGCCTGGAGAGCAGAGAGGGGAGGGGGGGCGTGGCAAGAGGGAAGGAGTGAGGGGTTAGGTGGTTATACTGGGACCATTATCATAGCCAACATTATTGTTAGAACTTATGTGTGATTGGGTTAAGACTTCCCATATTCATCAGCACACGAAGGCCATTTCACAAAAAGAGTGCCTTTTGCGTCCTTCCAAATTTTAAGTAGATATTGTGAATCAATAATGAATTTTAAAATCCTGTTATATTAAATGAAGTACTTTTTAATAAAAACCAGATGGAGAATTCAATAAATCAGATTTTTGTTATATGAATAAAGACATTAAAAAATCAGCATTTTTATATATTCCTCTGTGCAAGCTGTGACATCTAGGAAGATTTTAACCCACTTAAACCCAGCATTTCACCATCATTGTAAAGCCCTAGTTATTGTGTTGCTTTGACAGTCATTTATGAAGATGATTAGTGATTCATTTACATCTATCCCTCATTGGTCATCACTGTTACACGAACTGTCGTTTTAATACGGTGAAACGGTTCCTTTTTGAAATATACATATTTTTTTTTCAAACAAAAAATTGAACAACTAATAGTCAAATCACAGTGTAAAAGTATGTGAGCTGGTTGTACATAACACATCAACCCTGTTACCCATACATCACCCGTCGCGAAGTTACCAACAATCGGATGTATCCGGTTTTCAGGGATACAACTAATTCAACCGAACTTCCTTTTTCGCTGAGACCTTATTTGGGAACTCTCAACCTTGACGACTCGAGGGGTTTAGGTAAATAATCAAATGTAAAACCGGGAGATACTCCGAATTATGTATTAATTTGTGGATGTCCATCATCCATTTTGTATGATATACTGTATTACAAACTGCAATTCGTACAATATAAAAATTTTAAAAAGTTAAAGGTATAATATGTTAGCTAGGTGGCTAACACTAACATTAGCTAGGCTAGGTGTTAGCGGTTAGTGTTAAGGTTAGGAGTTAGATTAAAGGATTAAGGTTAGGGGAAGAGTTCGCCAACATGTTAAGTAATTGCAAAGTTGCTAATTAGCAAAAATAGTCCGTGATGAGATTTGAACACGCAACCTTTGTACCGTTACCCCGTACCGTTACCCCCTGTATATAGACTGGTAATAGAGGTTGCAACAATGGCGGCAGATAGTTTTAGAAGGAGAGGGTCCAGATTGTCTAGCCCAGCTGATTTGTCCAGGTTTTGCAGCTCTTTCAGAACATCTGCTGTCTGGATATGGGTGAAGGAGGAGTTGGGGAGGCTTGGGCGAGTAGCTGCGGGGGGGCAGAGCTGTTCGCCGGGGTTGGAGTAGCCAGGAGGAAGGCATGGCCAGCCGTTGAGAAATGCTTATTGAAATGTTCGATTATCATGGATTTATCAGTGGTGACCGTGTTACCTAGCCTCAGTTCAGTGGGCAGCTGGGAGGAGGTGCTCTTGTTCTCCATGGACTTTACAGTGTCCCAAAACCTTTTGGAGTTAGAGCTACAGGATGCGAATTTCTGCTTGAAAAAGCTAGCCTTTGCTTTCCTGACCGATATGAGTGCATTGCATATCGTGGGGACTATTTGATGCTGTGGCAGTCCGCCACAGGATGTTTTTGTGCTGGTCGAGGGCAGTCAGGTCTGGAGTGAACCAAGGGCTATATCTGTTCTTAGTTTTGCATTTTTTTTGAATGGGGCATGCTTATCTAAGATGGTGAGGAAATCCTCCACTGACGGGATGAGGTCAATATCCTTCCAGGATACCCAGGCCAGGTCGATTAGAAAGGCCTGTTCGCAGAAGTGTTTTAGGGAGCGTTTGACAATGATGAGGGGTAGTAGTTTGACCGCGGACCCATAGCGGATACAGGCAATGAGGCAGTGATCGCTGAGATCCTGATTGAAAACAGCGGAGGTGTATTTGGAGGGCAAGTTGGTCAGGATAATGTCTATGAGGGTGCCCATGTTAACGGATTTGGGGTTGTACCTGGTGGGTTCCTTGATGATTTGTGTGAGATTGAGGGCATCTAGCTTAGATTGTAGGACTGCCGGGGTGTTAAGCATATCCCAGTTTAGGTCACCTAACAGAACGAACTCTGAAGCTAGATGGGGGGTGATCAATTCACAAATGGTGTCCAGGGCACAGCTGGGAGCGGGGGTAGATAGCAGGCGGCAACAGTGAGAGACTTATTTCTGGAGAGGTTAATTTTTAAAATGAGAAGTTAAAACTGTTTGGGTATAGACCTGGAAAGTATGACAGAACTTTGCAGGCTCTCTCTGCAGTAGATTGCAACTCCTCCCCCTTTGGCAGTTCTATCTTGACAGTGTATCCAGGATTCAGACACGGCAAGGACTTCAGGGTTGGCAGAGTGTGCTAAAGCAGTGAGTAAAACAAACTTAGGGAGGAGGCTTCTGATGTTGACATGCATGAAGCCAAGGTTTTTTCGATCACAGAAGTCAACAAATGAGGGTGCCTGGGGACACGCGGGGCCTGGGTTTACCTCCACACCACCCGAGGAACAGAGGAGGAGTAGGATGAGGTTACGGCTAAAGGCTATCAAAATTGGTCGCCTAGAGCGTTGGGGACAAAGAATAAAAGGAGCAGATTTCTGGGCGTGGTAGAATAGATTCAGGGCATAATGTGCAGACAGGGGTACAGGTGCAGGTACAGCAGAGGTAAGCCCAAGCACTGAGTGATGATAAGAGTGGTTGTATCTCTGGATAAGCTGGTTATAATGGGTGAGCTCACCGCATGTGTGGGAGGTGGGAATTGCCCGGGGCTAGTAGAAGCATCTGCTCCGACGGAGGCCGGTTGAAGGCACAGCGGATGGAGTGTTCGTCGGCAGAGCTGTCGTGGTGGTGCGGCGGGGCGCTGTGTCGACTAAGAATCCCAGCCAGGTGGCGAAAGAGATATTGTAGTTGTAGTAATTTAGTTTTCTATCCGGGAGATGCGCCTGGCTCACGGCTAACTGGTGCTAGCTTCGGGACAGAGGTGTTAGCCACTATAGCCACTCGGCAGCAGCAGTGATCCGGTGCCAAGGTAGCAAGGATCCGGTGGAGTAGTGTATTCTAGCCGTCTTTGGGTGGAGTCCGGGTGAACAACTGAGTAGGCCGGGAGGTGGGCCTTAGGGATATCTTCTGTACAGGGTACCTCGGTGGGTGCTAGCTAGCTGTGCAGAAGGTAAAGGCCGCTAGCAGTGGCTAACAATGACTAAATAGCTTGTAGCTAATTAGCTGGTTAGCTTCTGATGGCTGTGGTTCTTGCCATAAGGTCTAAAAATGACAAATAATAGCGGTTCCGTATCACATTGGGTGAGGCAGGTTACCGGAAGGTGTAATTTAACTAAAATGGAGAAGATATTGAAAATAAAATTGAAATATATACAAAAAAAGACAAAAGTACAAGAGAGGATGAACAAAACACGTCTGCACTGCTACGCCATCTTGGATCAGGAATCCAAGATTCCTGGAATACGACCCAGGTCTCTGTCTGCTCACTAAACTACAGTGTAGAAGGTCCATCCCCCTATAGAGTCATGTTAAACTACAGTGTAGAAGGTCCATCCCCCTATAGAGTCATGTTAAACTACAGTGTAGAAGGTCCATCCTCCTATAGAGTCATGTTAAACTACAGTGTAGAAGGTCCATCCCCCTATAGAGTCATGTTAAACTACAGTGTAGAAGGTCCTTCCCCATATGGAGTCATGTTAAACTACAGTGTAGAAGGTCCATCCCCCTATAGAGTCATGTCATAGAAGGTAGAGTCATGTTAAACTACAGTGTAGAAGGTCCTTCCCCATATGGAGTCATGTTAAACTACAGTGTAGAAGGTCCATCCCCCTATAGAGTCATGTTAAACTACAGTGTAGAAGGTCCATCACCCTATAGAGTCATGTTAAACTACAGTGTAGAAGGTCCATCACCCTATAGAGTCATGTTAAACTACAGTGTAGAAGGTCCATCACCCTATAGAGTCATGTTAAACTACAGTGTAGAAGGTCCTTCCCCATATGGAGTCATGTTAAACTACAGTGTAGAAGGTCCATCCCCCTATAGAGTCATGTTAAACTACAGTGTAGAAGGTCCATCACCCTATAGAGTCATGTTAAACTACAGTGTAGAAGGTCCATCACCCTATAGAGTCATGTTAAACTACAGTGTAGAAGGTCCTTCCCCATATGGAGTCATGTTAAACTACAGTGTAGAAGGTCCATCCCCCTATAGAGTCATGTTAAACTACAGTGTAGAAGGTCCATCACCCTCTAGAGTCATGTTAAACTACAGTGTAGAAGGTCCTTCCCCATATGGAGTCATGTTAAACTAAAGTGTAGAAGGTCCATCCCCCTATAGAGTCATGTTAAACTACAGTGTAGAAGGTCCATCCCCCTATAGAGTCATGTTAAACTACAGTGTAGAAGGTCCTTCCCCATATGGAGTCATGTGGGAGAGAGAGGGAGAGATAGATAGATAGATAGATAGATCCAGAGAGAGAGAGAGAAAGATAGACCCAGAGAGAGAGAGAGAAAAAAGACCCAATATGTTATCTCGGGACTAAGAGATCACACTGCAAACAAGAGACTGTCCATCCATATTATCTCTATGTTCAATTAAGACGTGTCATAGCTTTATCAGGAAGCACGCAATAAAGATAACACAGTATCTAAAACGTTGCCCAATCGCTGATCTTTGAGAAGACAGCATGAGATCTACTTGGTAGTCATTATGTCAATACGGCTTATTTTAAAGTCTAATAAAAGCTTTCCCAACATTAGCCATTGTGCTAGCAATAAGATCAGTGTGTGGTTTGAAGGCGTAAGCCAATATTGCTGTCATGTTTTGTTAGTTTTGAAATGGCTTTGCTTTTGACAGATGAGGCATGACACAATGGCTTGTGTAATAATACGACACACACCACAGGCACACATAGGCCTGCCTGTCAGCCTGCCCTTTGAGCTATTCTGTCCACAGCACTGAGTTAAAAGATACATTCTGTCCAGAACACTGAGTTAAAAGATACATTCTGTCCAGAACACTGAGTTAAAAGAGACGTTCTGTCCAGAACACTGAGTTAAAAGAGACATTCTGTCCAGAACACTGAGTTAAAAGAGCCATTCTGTCCACAACACTGAATTAAAATAGCTATTCTGTCCAGAACACTGAGTTAAAAGAGACATTCTGTCCACAACACTGAGTTAAAAGAGACATTCTGTCCAGAACACTGAGTTAAAAGAGACATTCTGTCCACAACACTGAGTTAAAATAGCTATTCTGTCCACAACACTGAGTTAAAAGATACATTCTGTCCAGAACACTGAGTTAAAAGAGACGTTCTGTCCAGAACACTGAGTTAAAAGAGCCATTCTGTCCACAACACTGAATTAAAATAGCTATTCTGTCCAGAACACTGAGTTAAAAGAGACATTCTGTCCACAACACTGAGTTAAAAGAGACGTTCTGTCCAGAACACTGAGTTAAAAGAGACATTCTGTCCAGAACACTGAGTTAAAAGAGACATTCTGTCCAGAACACTGAGTTAAAATAGCCATTCTGTCCACAACACTGAATTAAAATAGCTATTCTGTCCAGAACACTGAGTTAAAAGAGACATTCTGTCCACAACACTGAGTTAAAAGAGACGTTCTGTCCAGAACACTGAGTTAAAAGAGACATTCTGTCCAGAACACTGAGTTAAAAGAGCCATTCTGTCCACAACACTGAATTAAAATAGCTATTCTGTCCAGAACACTGAGTTAAAAGAGACATTCTGTCCACAACACTGAGTTAAAAGAGACATTCTGTCCAGAACACTGAGTTAAAAGAGACATTCTGTCCACAACACTGAGTTAAAATAGCTATTCTGTCCACAACACTGAGTTAAAAGAGACATTCTGTCCAGAACACTGAGTTAAAAGAGACATTCTGTCCAGAACACTGAGGTAAAAGAGACATTCTGTCCACAACACTGAGTTAAAATAGCTATTCTGTCCACAACACTGAGTTAAAATAGCTATTCTGTCCACAACACTGAGTTAAAATAGCTATTCTGTCCAGAACACTGAGTTAAGAGATATTCTGTCCAGAACACTTTGAGCTTAAAGAGCTATTCTGTCCAGAACACGGAGTTAAAAGAGCCATTCTGTCCAGAACACTGAGTTAAAAGAGCCATTCTGTTCAGAATACTTTATGAGCTAAAATATCCATTCTGTCACATCATGCTTAGTATTATACAACAGCCACAGAAATAATCTGAACAATTAATTTACTGAATAGTGTACGTAAATACACAATACAACACACGCACTAAGTGTTGGAGCAACTGTAAGATTCCTGACCTCCAGCTAAAAGTCCAGCGGGGCCAGACAATAGGTTCTTCTCCCAATCCGTTTCCCTGTGATTGGCTGTGATTGGCTGTGTAACATTTATAGCACAGGATGCTGCTTTTTTTGGGGGGGGCGCACTACCTTAGAATGACAAAATGTTGGGGAAACAGCCTGGGTAACAGACCTGTTTGTGTTGTCATTCCACTTCTTGTCTACCCAGGTTAACAGTAGCCCGTGATTAGGGTGGATCACAACAACAACAACCAAATCACCCACCAAAGAGGACCAATTAAAAGCTTGGCCTAAAACAGCCAGCACCGAATGAGAGGTAAAAAAAATGCCCGTAGTGAATGACACCAGAACGTCCTGGTACAAATCATTCAACATCCCCCAGGGGGTTATGGGTACCAAGGAGGTGCTCTTGTCAAACACACGTTAGTTAACCACTTGGCATGTACACTGAGCAAAAATATAAATGCAACATGCCACAATTTCAAAGATTTTACTGAGTTACAGTTTATATAAAGGAAATCGGTCAATTGAAATAAATTCATGAGGCCCTAATCTATGGATTTCATATGACTGGGAATACAGATACGCATCTGATCAATAAGCTTTTCCTCATCAATCTACAGACAATACCCAATAATGACGAAGTGAAAACACGTTTTTGCAAATCTATAAAAGTATTCAGACCCTTAGGTATGAGCTCAGGTGTATCCTGTTTCCACTGATCATTCTTGAGATGTTTCTACAACTTGATTGGAGTCCAGCTGTGGTAAATTCAATTGATTGGACATGATTTGGAAAAGCACACACCTGTCTATATAAGGTCCCACAGTTGACAGTGCATGTCAGAACAAAAACCAAGCCATAAGGTCCAAGGAATCATCTGTAGAGCTCCCAGACAGGATTGTGCCGAGGAACATATCTAGGGAAGGGAATCAAAAAATGTCTGCAGCATTGAAGGTCCCCAAGAACACAGTGGCCTCCATCATTCTTAAATTGAATACGTTTGGAAACACCAAGAATCTTCCTAGAGCTGGCCGCCCGGACAAACTGAGCAATCGGGGGAGAAAAGCCTTGGTCAGGGAGGTGACCAAGAATCCGATGGTCACTGATAGAGCTCCTCTGTGGAGATGGGAGAATCTTCCAGAAAGAAAACCATCTCTGCAGCACCAATCAGGCCTTTATGGTAGAGTGGCCAGACGGATGCAACTCCTTAGTGAAAGGCACATGACAGCACGCTTGGAGTTTGCCAAATGCACCTAAAGGACTCTCAGGACATGAGAAACAAGATTCTCTGGTCTGATGAAACCAAGATTGAATTCATTGGTCTGAATGCCAAACATCAACATCTGGAGGAATCCTGACCTCATCCCTACAGTGAAGCATGGTGGTGGCAGCATCATGCTGTGGGGATGTTTTACAGTGGCAGAGACTGGGAGACTAGTCAGGATAGAGGGGAAGATGAACGGAGCAAAGTACAGAGAGATCCTTGATTAAAACCTGCTCCAGAGGGCTCAGGACCTCAGACTGGGAAAAAGGTTCACCTTTCAACAGGACAACGACCCTAAGCACACAACGCAGAAGACAACGCAGGAGTAGCTTCGGGAATGTCCTTGAGTGGCCATCTCTGATGGAAAACCCCACCCAATTTAATAAATTTTAGGATAAGGCTGTAACATAGCAATATGTGACCAACTGGCTCGATTCGGGCTGATGTAGCAAATCTTAGTTTTTTTACGTTGGATAAAAGTAGAGACTAGAAATGTGTATATGATACAATATAGTTGCGGAACAATGGGAAGGTAAATCTCCACCCGGCACAGCCAGAAGAGGACTGGCCACCTCTCAAGGCCTGGTTCCTCTACGTTTCTTCCTAGGTTTCTGCCTTTCTAGGGAGTTTTTCAGAGCCACCGTGCTTCTACATCGGCATTGCTTGCTGTTTGGTGTTTTTAGGCTGGGTTTCTGTACAGCACTTTACATCAGCTGATGTAAAAAGGGCTTTATAAATACATTTGATTAATTGATTGATTCTACTTTGAAAGTTGATCAACTTCTAATATCGATTTTGGTAATGTTATCTGGAACTTTACTGATACTTTTGGGATTTTTTTGTCTGCCTATTGTGACCGCCTTGGAGCCATTGGATTACTGAACAAAACTGAGGTTTTTGTATATAAAGAGGGGCTTTATCGAACAAAACAAACATTTATTGGGTAACTGGGAGTCTTGTGAGTGCAACCGTATGAAGACCATCAAAGGTAAGTGATTAACTTTATTTCTGACTTTTGTCACTCCTCTACTTGGCTGGTAAATGTTTGTAATGTTTTGTGTGCCGGGCGCTGTCCTCAGATAATCGCATGGTATGCTTTCGCCGTAAAGCCTTTTTGAAATCTGACACAACGGTTGGATTAACACCTTGAATGTTTTTAGAATTTTTACTAAGAGTATTTCTGTTTTTGAATTTGGCGCTCTGCAATTTTACCAGATGTTGGCCAGGTGGGATGCTAGCGTCCCACACCCCCTAGAGAGGTTAAAAAACATCCTGTTTGTTTTGTTTAATTTGATTACAAAACAAACTTTCACGGATTTATGGTGAAAACATCCATGGCTCGCATGCAATGCAATTCATTAGCCGTCCTGCTATTTCTGTAGTGCAAATGCAATCTGTAAGACGGTTCCATGATATTTTACAAACCATTACATCTGGGAGCAGTATATCCTCCTTTCTCTATACATTGGATCTTTGTCCAGCTCCTGTAAAAAGTTTGGATGTGCGTAAAACCCTCTGCATCCAAATCTGGATGATCATTTCATGTAAGACATCTGCATCTAGTCTCTGAAAAGTAACGCCTACATTTTATGAGAGGGTAAAATGCTGTTAAAACTGAAGTCCTTAAAACTATTCTGTTGTGTTTGTGGCATTAGTCACAGCTTATTCAAAAGAAGTTGTTTAATTTTTATATTTGATTCTAATGTCTTTTTTTAGGCCTTACTAATTGTGAATTTAGTATTTTTTATTGGCAATGTTTGGCTTGCCCATGGCTCAGAGAGCGAGAGCGAGAGCGAGAGAGAGAGAGAGAGAGAGAGAGAGAGAGAGAGAGAGAGAGAGAGAGAGAGAGAGAGAGAGAGAGAGAGAGAGAGAAAGAGAGAGAGAGCGAGAGCAATACAGACAGAGATAGAGAGAGAGAGTTAGAAAGAGAGCTGTGATGTTTAAGACTTCACAGTTCACACTCACTCTGTCTGCCGCCCCCTGGCCCTCCCACTGTGACGGAGGCCCCTGATCCAGGTCGGCTGCTGCTTTGCTGGGGCTCAGACTGGGAGAACTGGGGGGCCAGTGGAGGGACAACGCGCCCCCTCCGAGGATCCACGCCTGGTGCATCACTCTCCGGCGTGCGGGGAATCTTGGGCCGGCTTGTAAACCCGGGAACATTATCAATGCTGAGGACAGGGTCAGCGGGGAAGGGTCAGGGGAGAGGGGTTAAAGGTTAGAAGGTGAGCAATGCAGTCAAGTCATTATCACTGTTGAGGACAGAGGGTAACACTGTATTACTGTATTAATGTAACACTATTACTATATAACTGTAACACTGTATTACTATATAACTGTAACACTGTATTACTATATAACTGTAACACTGTATTACTATATAACTGTAACACTGTATTACTATATAACTGTAACACTGTATTACTATATAACTGTAACACTATATTACTGTAACACTGTAACACTGTATTACTATATAACTGTAACACTGTATTACTGTAACACTGTAACACTGTATTACTGTAACACGGTAACACTGTATTACTGTAACACTGTATTACTATAACACTGTATTACTATATAACTGTAACACTGTAACACTGTATTACTATAACATTGTATTACTTTATAACTGTAACACTGTATTAATATAACACTGTATTACTATATAACTGTAACACTGTATTACTGTAACACTGTAACACTATTACTATATATCTGTAACACTGTATTACTGTAACAATGTAACACTATTACTATATAACTGTAACACTGTATTACTGTAACACTATAACACTATTACTATATATCTGTAACACTGTATTACTGTAACACTATTACTATATATCTGTAACACTGTATTACTGTAACAATGTAACACTATTACTATATATCTGTAACACTGTATTTCTGTAACACTGTAACACTATTACTATATATCTGTAACACTGTATTACGGTATAACAGTAACACTATTACTATATATCTGTAACACTGTATTACGGTATAACAGTAACACTATTACTATATATCTGTAACACTGTATTACTGTAACACTGTAACACTATTACTATATATCTGTAACACTGTATTACGGTATAACAGTAACACTATTACTGTAACACTGAATCCCTTTATGGGGATTATTTGTTAGTTGTGGGAAAGAATACGTTGATTTTGAAATAGGTGGACAATGAGTGTATCATTTTGCTGAACATAACTGTTGTATCTACATCTAGATAGATAGTTGTGTTGTATCTACATCTAGATAGATAGTTCTGTTGTATCTACATCTAGATAGATAGTTATGTTGTATCTACATCTAGATAGATAGTTGTGTTGTATCTACATCTAGATAGATAGTTCTGTTTTGTCTACATCTAGATAGATAGATCTGTTGTATCTACATCTAGGTAGATAGTTATGTTTTGTCTACATCTAGATAGATAGTTCTGTTGTATCTACATCTAGGTAGATAGTTCTGTTTTGTCTACATCTAGATAGATAGTTCTGTTGTATCTACATCTAGATAGATAGTTCTGTTGTATCTACATCTAGATAGATAGTTCTGTTGTATCTACATCTAGATAGATAGATCTGTTGTATCTACATCTAGGTAGATAGTTCTGTTTTGTCTACATCTAGATAGATAGTTCTGTTGTATCTACATCTAGATAGATAGTTCTGTTTTGTCTACATCTAGATAGATAGTTCTGTTGTATCTACATCTAGATAGATAGTTCTGTTGTATCTACATCTAG
The DNA here is from genome assembly GCF_021184085.1 of Oncorhynchus gorbuscha. Taxonomy (NCBI): domain Eukaryota; kingdom Metazoa; phylum Chordata; class Actinopteri; order Salmoniformes; family Salmonidae; genus Oncorhynchus; species Oncorhynchus gorbuscha. The sequence goes on along the minus strand of NC_060174.1, from coordinate 6,993,456 downwards.
ATAGATAGTTGTGTTGTATCTACATCTAGATAGATAGATCTGTTGTATCTACATCTAGGTAGATAGTTCTGTTTTGTCTACATCTAGATAGATAGTTCTGTTGTATCTACATCTAGATAGATAGTTCTGTTTTGTCTACATCTAGATAGATAGTTCTGTTGTATCTACATCTAGGTAGATAGTTCTGTTGTATCTACATCTAGATAGATAGTTGTGTTGTATCTACATCTAGATAGATAGTTGTGTTGTATCTACATCTAGATAGATAGTTCTGTTTTGTCTACATCTAGATAGATAGATCTGTTGTATCTACATCTAGGTAGATAGTTCTGTTTTGTCTACATCTAGATAGATAGTTCTGTTGTATCTACATCTAGATAGATAGTTCTGTTTTGTCTACATATAGATAGATAGTTCTGTTGTATCTACATCTAGATAGATAGTTCTGTTTTGTCTACATCTAGATAGATAGATCTGTTGTACCTACATATAGATGGACAGTTCTGTTGTACCTACATATAGATGGACAGTTCTGTTGTATATATGTACAGTAGGCCTTATCTTTACGGACAATGATCTCAAATCATGCCAATAATTGTTCATTCTTTGATTCCTTAATTAAACAGGCGGCTTGGATTTCAGACACTCTCAGGGCAGTTGGCATTGGTCCGTTGAATATGATCCATCTGTCATCATAATGAGCCTTACTGTGATTTGATAGGCCACTGAACAAGACAATGGAAAGATTCCATTTCACTAAGGCCTCCAGGTATCATACTTGACTCGTAATCCCAGCCTCTGATTTCATCCCTTTAAAAATGGTTTGTGGTGTTGGATGTCTGGTATAAATATCAATCAACACTTTCCTGTGTGTCTGTGTTTACTTGTTATTCCGCAGAGAATGTGAGACAAATCCTGAGAGGATCATTCCTGATCCATCACTGTTATAAATCATCATCACAACACAATCATAGGAATTATAAACTGGCCCCTATGAGTGGCTAGTAGAGCCTAATGGACCCCATGTCTCAGCAAGAAACTGTGGCTTTGATACCCCAGTCGAACCAAAATGGAGTCCACAAAAGTAGCAACCTCTGCACCACAATGTAGCCAAAATAAAGTCCTATAGAGCAGCAATGCCCCCCCGATACCACTTAATTTTCTACCTAGAGAGAGGAAACTGCCCTCCATGCAGGCAGAGGGTTGAAGTGAAGGCATTTTTTACATTAGTCCTAGGCATTCCTGGGGAGCAGAGTGCTTGATTTAAGTGGCATTTCCTCGGCTCATTACACGCGGGGAGACACAGAAGTCAAGCTCCTGTGGGATTTGGACATAAAAAAAAGGGCTGACTGAATGAGCCCCTTTGTTGACTGCTCGTTTAGACGCATGTCACACACCGCCTGGCGAGTGCTAAGTCACCGATTAGTATTAAGTTCCCCGGCAACAAAAACAAAAAAGGGGAACTAACAAAGAGTCACTGACAACAACCAAAACAAAACAGGTTGGGTTTAAGGAGCGGTTCTGAAAGACACTCCGTGGACTGTCCACTGAAAGTTGACTAGCAAATAACAACTAGGACCTAAAAGAGACCCACTATATTTGCCCAAGAAGAGGCAAACAAAAGAAAATCACCACATCGAACTTAAAGACAGGAAGCAAACCAAACAGTGGACCACAATGAAAACAGGGATGGTCAGATAAAGGATTGTTTGTGTAGAAATCAAATAGGGAGAGACAACTAAAGGAGTTAACCCTCCACATCTCTCAAGACAATTGGAGCACTGGGCCAGCCACTCTTAAACATCACCTGGGCCAGCCACTCTTAAACATCACCTGGGCCAGCCACTCTTAAATAGCACCTGGGCCAGCCACTCTTGAATAGCACCTGGGCCAGCCACTCTTAAATATCACCTGGGCCAGCCACTCTTAAATACACCTGGGCCAGCCACTCTTAAATAGCACCTGGGCCAGCCACTCTTAAATATCACCTGGGCCAGCCACTCTTAAATATCACCTGGGCCAGCCACTCTTAAATATCACCTGGGCCAGCCACTCTTAAATATCACCTGGGCCAGCCACTCTTAAATATCACCTGGGCCAGCCACTCTTAAATATCACCTGGGGGAGGGAGAGAGACAGAGAAAGAGAAGGAGAGACTGTAAAAGAAAGAGAGAGGGAGAGACTGTAAAAGAGAGGGAGAGACTGTAAAAGAAAGAGAGGGAGAGAGACTAAAAGAAAGAGAGGGAGAGAGACTAAAAGAAAGAGAGAGGGAGAGACTGTAAAAGAAAGAGAGGGAGAGAGACTGTAAAAGAAAGGGAGAGGGAGAGACTGTAAAGGGAGAGGGAGAGACTGTAAAAGGAGAGGAGAGAGACTGTAAAAGAAAGAGAGAGGGAGAGACTGTAAAAGAAGGAGAGGGGAGAGACTGTAAAAGAAAGAGAGAGGGAGAGACTGTAAAAGAAAGAGAGGGGGAGACTGTAAATGGAGAGGAGAGACTGTAAAAGAAAGAGAGAGGGAGAGACTGTAAAAGAAAGAGAGAGGGAGAGACTGTAAAAGAAAGAGAGAGGGAGAGACTGTAAAAGAAAGAGAGAGGGAGAGACTGTAAAAGAAAGAGAGAGGGAGAGACTGTAAAAGAAAGAGAGAGGGAGAGACTGTAAAAGAAGGAGAGAGGGAGAGACTGTAAAAGAAAGAGAGAGGGAGAGACTGTAAAAGAAAGAGAGAGGGAGATACTGTAAAAGAAAGAGAGAGGGAGAGACTGTAAAAGAAAGAGAGAGGGAGAGACTGTAAAAGAAAGAGAGAGGGAGAGACTGTAAAAGAAGGAGAGAGGGAGAGACTGTAAAAGAAGGAGAGAGGGAGAGACTGTAAAAGAAAGAGAGAGGGAGAGACTGTAAAAGAAAGAGAGAGGGAGAGACTGTAAAAAAAAAGAAGGAGAGAGGGAGAGACTGTAAAAGAAAGAGAGAGGGAGAGACTGTAAAAGAAAGAGAGAGGGAGAGACTGTAAAAGAAAGAGAGAGGGAGAGACTGTAAAAGAAGAGAGAGAGGGAGAGACTGTAAAAGAAGGAGAGAGGGAGAGACTGTAAAAGAAAGAGAGAGGGAGAGACTGTAAAAGAAAGAGAGAGGGAGAGACTGTAAAAGAAAGAGAGAGGGAGAGACTGTAAAAGAAAGAGAGAGGGAGAGACTGTAAAAGAAAGAGAGAGGGAGAGACTGTAAAAGAAGGAGAGAGGGAGAGACTGTAAAAGAAGGAGAGAGGGAGAGACTGTAAAAGAAGGAGAGAGGGAGAGACTGTAAAAGAAGGAGAGAGGGAGAGACTGTAAAAGAAAGAGAGAGGGAGAGACTGTAAAAGAAAGAGAGAGGGAGAGACTGTAAAAGAAGGAGAGAGGGAGAGACTGTAAAAGAAAGAGAGAGGGAGAGACTGTAAAAGAAAGAGAGAGGGAGAGACTGTAAAAGAAGGAGAGTGGGGGAAAGGAGTGATAGAGAGAAAATCTTTCCAGGCATTCCAGTACTGACATGTCACTCTCAGCGAAGAATGTCACACTGTCACGTGATTCTCCCTCTCCTACAGTCTGACACAGCTAAAGGGGGCCAGGGAACCACTAGTGTGCGTGTGTGAGAGAGAAAAAGTGTATAAACATGAGTGTGTGGGATGTACTATATGTAACTATAAGTGCTGTTTATGTGTAAATGACTGCATGTAAGTAAATGTTATTGTAAGTTGATACATTAGTGTGCCTGTGTGTGTGTGTGTGTGTGTGTGTGTGTGTGTGTGTGTGTGTGTGTGTGTGTGTGTGTGTGTGTGTGTGTGTGTGTGTGTGTGTGTGTGTGTGTGTGTGTGTGTGTGTGTGTTCACCTGGCAGAGTGTCCGTTGCGCTCCTCCCCCTCCTGGGCTCTTCGTCCTTCATATGACCCACCAGACTCCTGGGACGAACGGCCACACTCTGAGTCTGTGTGTAAGCAGAGAGAGAGAGAGAGAGAGAGAGAGAGAGAGAGGGAGAGAGAGAGAGAGAGAGACAGAGAGAGAGAGAGAGAGAGAGAGAGAGAGAGAGAGAATGTCATCCTGTAAGAAACATGGTATAGAGGAGACGGACCCACTGGTTGCCCTCTAGATTACAGAGAGCTGGTAGTCCCATCCACCAAACTACCAGGTGGGTGGTATAGAGGAGATGGACCCACTGGTTGGCCTCCAGGTTACAGAGAGCTGGTAATCCCATCCACCACACTACCAGGTGGGTGGTATAGAGGAGACAGACCCACTGGTTGCCCTCCAGGTTACAGAGAGCTGGTAATCCCATCCACCACACTACCAGGTGGGTGGTATAGAGGAGACAGACCCACTGGTTGCCCTCCAGGTTACAGAGAGCTGGTAATCCCATCCACCACACTACCAGGTGTGAAATATGCATTGATTGCAATTATTCCGGAATGAGTGAGAGTTCGTGTGCAAAGGATTAGCTTTTCATTTAATATAATTATCAACTGTGTCGTGACTCTTTTATCATTCCTGCCCTTCTCAGACCCATTTCCCTTTGTCCACCAAGCAGTCATATCGGCTGAGCCCACTAGGGAACCCCCCCTATCATTTCCTTGTAACCATATCTACTGTGTTGTTTGTTCATGCATTTCTGTGATTATTTAGTTAGTTAGTAAATTAATTATTAAGACAATTGGTGTATGGATGATTCATAGTAAAGGCTGGGTTAGTGCAGGGATCCAACAATTTACGATGTTTGGAATGAGACTAACGTGAGGTAAAGAATAATTCATTAATTAGAAGACTAATTGATCAGATATTAAAATATCCGAAGAGTTATATTAGGAAAATTATAACTTTGTAATCTGAAGATTTTTGTTGGTGCCCCGACTTCCTAGTTAATTACATTTACATGATTAGTTTAATCACGTAATAATAATTACAGAGAATTTATTAGATAAAATAACAGTCTTCACTTTAATGATGCCACCGACACGACATGCTAATGATCAAAATCCAGACAACAAAGCCATCACCTACAGTGAGATGAACCTGGAGACCTGGCTCTCAAGAGAACACAGGCTATGTGCACAATGCCCACAAAATGAGGTGGAAACTGAGATGCACTTCCTAACCTCCTGCCAAATGTATGACCATATAAGAGACATATATTTCCCTCAGATTACACAGATCCACAAAGAATTTGAAAACAAACCCGATTTTGATAAACTGCCATATCTACTGGTTGAAATACCACAGTGTGACATCACAGCAGCAAGATTTGTGACCTGTTGCCACAAGAAAAGGGAAACCAGTGAATTTTTTTTTTTTACACCATTGTAAATACAACCCATATTTATGTTTATGTATTTTCCCTTTTGTACTTTAACCATTTGCACATCATTACAACACTGAATATATACATAATATGACATTTGTAATGTCTTTATTCTTTTGGAACTTCTGTGACCCTAACACCCTAGCACCTAACATTTTTTAAATAAAAGAAATGAGCTGTAGGTAGAGGAGGTTGGTGGGAGGAGCTATAGGTTGACAGGGTCAAGGTAACGGCTGGAATAGAATCGATGGAACCAAGCACGTCAGACACATGGAAACAAAGTGTTTGACTCCATTCCACGGATTCCATTCCAGCCGTTACAATGCTCCCATCCCTCCTATAGCTCCTCTGTCCGTAGGCTGAATGATTATTTTGCACCATGTCTTTTGCCTGATTTTGATATGTTTCTGCTTGTAATTTCTGACATTTTGGTAGGATGTACGGTTAGTCAACTTGTCTATAATTAGATACGTGCAGCTTCTCTGAGGTTACTCCAGAACAGGGGTTTCCTAGAGTCGGTCGTGGCCCCCCCCCCTTGCACCAACAGTGCATTGGGAAAGTATTCAGACCCCTCGACTTTTTCCACATTTTGTTACGTTACAGCCTTATTATGAAATTGATTTAATAGTTTTTTCCCCTCATCAACCTACACACAATACCCAATAATGACAAAAGAAAAAAACTGTATTGTAGAACATTTATTTTTTAATAAGGAAATATCTTATTTACATAAGTATTAAGACTTGAAATTGAGCTCAGCTGCATCCTGTTTCCGTTGATCATCCTTGAGATGTTTCTACAACTTAATTGGAGTCCACCTGTGGTAATTTCAATTAATTGGACATGATTTGGAAAGGCACACACCTGTCCATATAAGGTCCCACAGTTGACAGTGCATGTCAGAGCAAAAACCAAGCCATGAGGTGGAAGGGAATTGTCTGTAGAGCTCAGAGACAGGATTGTGTTCAGGCACAGATCTGGGGAAGGGAATCAAAACATTTCTACAGCATTGAAGGTCCCCAAGAACACAGTGACCTCCATCATTCTTAAAAGGAAGAAGTTTGGAAACACCAAGACTCTTCCTAGATTTGGCCGCCCGGCCAAACTGAGCAATCGGAGGAAACAGGACTTGGTCAGGGAGGTGACTGAGAACTCGGTGGTCACTGACAGAGCTCCGGAGTTCCTCTGAAGAGATGAGAGAACCTTCCAGAATGACTACCATCTCTGCAGCACTCCACCAATCAGGCCTTTATGGTAGAGTGGTCAGACAGAAGCCACTCCTCAGTAAAAGGCACATAACAGCCCGCTTGGAGTTTAAGGCACCTAAAGGATTCTCAGACCATGAACAACAAGATTCTCTGGTCTGATGAAACCAAGAACTCTTTGGCCTGAATGCCAATTGTCACGTCTGGAGGAAACTTGGCACCATCCCTACGGTGAAGCATGGTGGTGGTAGCATTGTGCTGTGAGGATGTTTTTCAGGGGCAGGGACTGGGAGACTAGTCACGAATGAGGGAAAAATGAACGGAGCACTGTACAGAAAGATCCTTGATGAAAACCTGCTCCAGAGCATTCAGGACATCAGACTGGGGCGAAGGTTCACCTTTCAACAGAACAACAACCCTAAGCACACAGTCAAAACAACGCAGGAGTGGCTTCGGGACAAGTCTCTGAATGTCCTTGAGTGACCCAGCCAGAGCCCGGACTTGAACCTGATCAAACATCTCTGGAGAGACCTGAAAATAACTGTGCAGCGACGCTCCCCATCCAACCTGACAGAGCTTAAGAGGATCTGCAGAAAAGAATGGGAGAAACTCCATAAATACAGGTGTGCCAAACTTGTAGCGTCATACCCAAGAAGACTCGAGGCCGTAATCGCTACAAGGAAATGTACTTCCTAAATATGATTAGGCTATAGTAGACTATATTATCTATAAATAAATATTGATCACCCATATTTGTCTCGGTCTGAAAATCGTCCCAGTCCTAAAATGTAGGCTTTAAAACGTTCAGCAAGAATAATTTCAAGTCTCACCAACATTGCTCTATTTCTACCTACGTCTGTAATACCGCACAGCAACACTGACAGCTTAATGGGCCGCGTGAAAAACTCTGGTAATTGAACCTACAGTATTTCTTAGTTTTAAAAAAAATAAAGGGTTTTGATATTGCCTATAGGGTGGAAAATTACTGGGACCATGGCTAGCAAGTGAGACAGAAGCCAGTGGGTGTTGGCCGGACAGAAAGCCAAGGGGTGGGTGCTCGATAGAAAGTCAACATTATTTTCCAGCACTGAACCCTGATTGGTCCTGTAAGTCGCTCTGGATAAGCTCTGGTAAATGTGTCTGTGGGTGGCACTAACTCTGACTAGTCATTTTGAACTGCGGACTTCTAAGGAATCGCCCTGACGGCCTGTAGACGTCACATCAAAAGAAATTAAAAACTAAAAACATGAGATGGTGAAGTAGCAGCAGCAGCAGGAAATGAAATCCCCCTACAACGACAAGGAACAATTCTTGGAAATATACACTGTTAGAAAAAAGGGTTCCTAAAGGGGTTCTTTGGCTGTCCCCATTGCAGACCCTTTTTTGGTTCCATGTAGAACCCACTGTGGAAAGGGTTCTACATGGAACTAAAAAGGGTTTTTCAAAAGGTTCTCCTATAGGGACTGCCCAAAGAACCCCTTTAGGTACTAGAAAGCACCATTTTTTTCTAAGAGTGTACAAGGTGCAAAGACTGTAAAGCGAATATATATATAATAATATATGCCATTTAGCAGACGCTTTTATCCAAAGCGACTTAGTCATGTGTGCATACATTCTACGTATGGGTGGTCCCGGGGATCGAACCCACTACCCTGGCGTTACAAGCGCCATGCTCTACCAACTGAGCTACACAGGACAACTGTAGCCCATTGGTAATCTAGGCTACTGCAATGACACATTTAAATGAAAGAGAAGCGTCTTGTTATTTCTAGAATATCCTTTATCAATGAAGTCGATGGGCTAACTCTCACTCGCTTCAAAACAAAGCCTGTTTCATTTATCAGTTATGTCAATGACGAACTCTCACTCGCTTAAAAACGAAGCCTGTATCATTTATCAGTTATGTCAATGACGAACTCTCACTCGCTTAAAAACGAAGCCTGTTTCATTTATCAGTTATGTCAATGACGAACTCTCACTCGCTTAAAAACGAAGCCTGTATCATTTATCAGTTATGTCAATGACGAACTCTCACTCGCTTAAAAACGAAGCCTGTATCATTTATCAGTTATGTCAATGACGAACTCTCACTCGCTTAAAAACAAAGCCTGTTTCATTTATCAGTTATGTCAATGACGAACTCTCACTCGCTTAAAAACGAAGCCTGTATCATTTATCAGTTATGTCAATGACGAACTCTCACTCGCTTAAAAACGAAGCCTGTTTCATTTATCAGTTATGTCAATGACGAACTCTCACTCGCTTAAAAACGAAGCCTGTATCATTTATCAGTTATGTCAATGACGAACTCTCACTCGCTTAAAAACGAAGCCTGTTTCATTTATCAGTTATGTCAATGACGAACTCTCACTCGCTTAAAAACGAAGCCTGTATCATTCATCTCTGATCAAAAGAACCCTTCTGTTCTGAAGTTCAATAGGAAACTTTTATTGACCGAGGTGATTTCAAATATACATTGAAAAGGGAAAACACATTGAAGGTGTTTCACAATTGCTTAAATGTAAACACAACTGTGGACACCTTGTCATTCTTTGACAAAAGAGTGTAGGAGCGATTGTTAAAATAAAGTCAACAACTTTACCTGGCTATCTAGCCACCATTAATCTCTTTGCTAACAAATGTAATGCTGTAACAAAAAACTGTCTACACGAATGTTTACTTTATAATGTTTGTGAAGTCTACTACTTTCCAAAGTCGTCTGCTGTGACTATGGACAATAAAGCTATTGTAAAGTTATATCCTCTGTAGATGGATGATTTAAAAATATTTTATTGGACCATTAACAGATATGGCTCATGAACCTTTACGGACCACATAATGACGATCCACGTTTGAAAATATATATAATAAATTATTAAACCTACAAGCAATAGACTACTATTATTATGGTGGGAGATTATAATACTGTTTTAAATACCTCAATGGACCATAAAGGAAATCACACTGCAAACTATCACTCTCATGCTCTAAAGGAAATCACAAATATCATGGATATATTAGAATTAGTGGATATATGGAGGCTTAAATATCCCGACCTAGTGAGATATACATTGGGGAGGCTCAATCAAACTCGTAGTCTTGACAACTTTCTTATGTCATTTTTGTTGGCGCTAAAAGTTAAAAAAAAAAGTGTTGATAGGGGGCAGAATGCGGTCAGACCATCAGTTAATTGGCATATACATTCCTGTTACTGAATTTCCACGTGGGCGAGGATATTGGAAATGTAATCCATGCCTATTGGATGACAACTTGTTTTTAACCAGGACAGAATCATTTATAACTGACTATAACATAGGTATAGCAGATCCCCTTATTGTTGGACTTCGCTGTCCGTGAGACTATAAAACCACTTCTGAATAAACTACCTTCTTATTTATCATCACTCATCAATATTAGAATTATAATTCCTAAAACCAGGTCTCAAGCATGGATTACACTTGAGGCCCATGCAGTTTCCACAGAGTTGGGTATGGCTGCCCTTTCCTGTTACGCTCCTTGCCTATGGAATAAGCCGGCAGACTAAACTTGAGACTTGAGACTCTTGTCCCCCTGTTGCTCATTTTAAATATTTATTGGAGCATTTTTATTTTTGTATTGCTTGTAACTGTTTTGGGTAATGCAAGTTCTTGTGCTGTTAGTAGAATAACCTGTTTGTAGAATAACCTGTTTGTAGAATAACCTGTTAGTAGAATAACCTGTTTGTAGAATAGCCTGTTAGTAGAATAACCTGTTTGTAGAATAACCTGTTGGTAGAATAACCTGTTGGTAGAATAACCTGTTGGTAGAATAACCTGTTTGTAGAATAACCTGTTTGTAGAATAACCTGTTTGTAGAATAACCTGTTTGTAGAATAACCTGTTTGTAGAATAACCTGTTTGTAGAATAACCTGTTAGTAGAATAACCTGTTTGTAGAATAACCTGTTTGTAGAATAACCTGTTTGTAGAATAACCTGTTTGTAGAATAACCTGTTAGTAGAATAACCTGAATAACCATCACAGTGTTGCGATGCAAAAAAATTGAGCAAAATGTATAGCACATAGAATTAAAAAGATAGTGTTGAATATTATTCATTCTAAATCAGACAGTTTTTTAAAACATGGACAATACATTGGAGATAATATAAGGCAAGTACTTGAAACAATAGAACACTATGAAAAATCTGGGAATCCAGGCCTGCTGTAGGTAGAATAACCTGTTAGTAGAATAACCTGTTAAAAAGGCTGACGTTAAAAAGGCTTTTGATAAAGTACGACTGGAGTTTATATTTAAATTCCTGGTACATTTCAATTTTGGAGAATCTCTTATAATATGGGTTAAAGTCATGTATAGTAACCCTAGCTGTAATATAGTAAACAATGGCTACTTCTCAGAAAGTTTTAAACTGTCAAGAGGAGTAAAACAAGGTTGTCCACTATCGGCATATCTATTTATTAATGCCATTGAAATGTTATTCAAATCAGATCCAACATTAATATCAAGGGGCTGGAAATCCAGGGATTAAAACAAAGGTGTCATTGGACACTGATGATTCACATTTTCTTTTAAATCCACAATTTGGATCCCTCCGCAGCCTCAGAGGATCTACAAACGTTTTCGTAACTCTCTGGATTACAACCAAATTATGATAAATGCACAATATTATGTACTGGATCACAAAAAAAGACATGATTCCATATGTTTTATTTAATAGTTTTGATCTCTTCACTATTATTCTACAATGTAGAAAATAGTAAAAATAAAGAAAAACCCTTGAATGAATAGATGTTCTAAAACTAACAGTCAAAAGTTTAGACACACCTACTCATTCAAGGGTTTTTTATTTTTTAAATATATTTTCTACATTGTAGAATAATATTGAAGACACCAAAACAATGAAATCATGTAGTTACCAAAAAAGTGTTAAACAAATATATTTTAGATTCTTCAAAGCAGGCACCCTTTGCCTTGATGACAGCTTTGCACACTCTGGCATTCTCTCAACCAGATTCACCTGGAATGCATTTCCAACAGTCTTGAAGGAGTTCCAATATATGTCACTCTGCGGTCCAACTCATCCCAAACCATCTGAATTGGGTTGAGGTCGGGTGATTGTGGAGGCCAGGTCATCTGATGCAACACTCCAACACTCTCCTACTTGGTCAAATAGCCCTTACACAACCTGGAGGTGTGTTGGGTCTTCGTCCTGTTGAAAAAGTCCCACTATGCGCAAAGCAGAATACTGTGGTAGCCATGCTGGTTAAGTGTGCCTTGAATTCTAAATACATCACTGAGTGTCACCAACAAAGCACACCCACAGCGTCACACCTCCTCCTCCATGCTTCATGGTGGGAACCACACATGCGGTGGTCATCTGTTCACCTACTCCGCGTTTTACAAAGACATGGCGGTTGGAACCAAAAATCTCAAATTTGGACTCATCAGACAAAAGGACAGATTTCCACCAGTCTAATGTCCATTACCTCGTGTTTCTTGGCCCAAGCAAGTCTCTTGTTCTGATTGGTGTCCTTTAGTAGTGGTTTCTTTGCAGCAATTCGACCATGAAGGCCTGATTCACGCAGTCGACTCTGAACAGTTGATGTTGAGATGTGTCTGTTACTTGAACTCGGTGAAGCATTTATTTGGGCTGCAATTTCTGAGGCTGATAACTCCAATGAACTTATCCTCTGCGGCAGAGGTAACTCTGGGTCTTTCTGTCCTGTGGTGGTCCTCATGAGAGCCAGTTTCATCACAGCGCTTGATGGTTTTTGAGACTGCACTTGAAGAAACTTTCAACGTTTTTGAAATGTTCTGCATTGACTGACATTCATGTCCTAAAGTTATGATGGACTGTTTTTCTCTTTGCATATTTGAGCTGTTCTTGCCATAATATGGACTTGGTATTTCACTAAATAGGGCCATCTTCTGTATACCAACCCTATCTTGTCACAACACAACTGATTGGCTCAAAAGCATTAAGGAAAGAGCAGACATGTTAATTGAAATGCATTCCAGGTGATTACATCATGAAGCTGGTTAAGAGAATGCCAATAGTGTGCAAAGCTGCCATCAAGGCAAAAGGTGACTACTTTGAAGAATCTAAAATCTAAAATATATTTTGATTTGTTGAATACTTTTTTGGTACCTACACTTTAAGTCAGAAGTTTACATACACCTTAGCCAAATACATTTAAACTCAGTTTTTCACAATTCCTGACATTTAATCCTAGCAAACATTCCCCGTCTTAGGACAGTTAGGATCCCCACTTTATTTTAAGAATGTGAAATGTCAGAATAATAGTAGAGATAATTATTTCTTTCAGCTTTAATTTCTTTCATTACATTCCCAGTCGGTCAGAAGTTTACATACACTCAATTAGTATTTGGTAGTATTGCCTTTAAATTGTTTAACTTGGGTCAAACGTTTCGGGTAGCCTTCCACAAGCTTCCCACAATAAGTTGGGTAAATTTTGACCCATTCTTCCTGGCAGAGCTGGTTTAACTGAGTCAGGTTTGTAGGCCTCTTTGCTCGTACACGCTTTTTCAGTTCAGCCCAAACATTTTCTATGGGATTGAGGTCAGGGCTTTGTGATGGCCATTCCAATACCTTGACTTTGTTGTCCTTAAGCTATTTTGCCACAACTTTGGAAGTATGCTTGGGGTCATTGTCCATTTGGAAGACCCATTTGCGACCAAGCTTTAACTTCCTGACTGATGTCTTGAGATGTTGCTTCAATATATCCACATAATTTTTCTCCCTCATGATGTCATCTATTTTGTGAAGTGCACCAGCCCCTCTTGCAGCAAAGCACCCGCACAACACGATGCTGCCACCCCAGTGCTTCATGGTTGGGTGGTGTCTTCGGCTTGCAAGCCTTCTCCTTTTTCCTCCAAACATAACGATGGTCATTATGGCCAAACAGTTTCATCAGACCAGAGGACATTTCTCCAAAAAAGTACAATCTTCATCCCCATGTGCAGTTGCAAACCGTAGTCTGGATATTTTATGGCAATTTTGGAGCATTAGCTTCTTCCTTTCTGAGCGGCCTTTCAGGTTATGTCGATATAGGACTCATTTTACTGTGGATATAGATACTTTTGTATCTGTTTCCTCCAGCACCTTTACAAGGTCCTTTGCTGTTGTTCTGGGATTGATTTGCACTTTTCGCACGAAAGCACGTTCATCTCTAGGAGACAGAATGAGTCTCCTTCCTGAGTGGTATGACGGCTGCGTGGTCCAATGGTGTTTATAGTTGCGTACTATTGTTTGTACAGATGGACGTAGTACCTTCAGGCATTTGGAAATTGCTCAGAAGGATGAACCAGACTTCTGGAAGTCTACATTTTTTTCCTGAGGTCTTGGCTGATTTCTTCAGATTTTCCCATGATGTCAAGCAAAGAAGCACCGAGTTTGAAGGTAGGCCTTGAAATACCTCCACAGGTGCACCTCCAATTGACTCAAATTATGTCAATTATCCTATCAGAAGCTTCTAAAACAATGACATAATTTTCTGGAATTTTTCAAGCTGTATAAAAAGGCACAATCAACTTAGTGTATGTAAACTTCTGACCCACTGGAATTATGATTCAGTGAATTATAAGTGAAATAATCTGTCTGTAAACAATTGTTGGAAAAATTGCTTGTGTCATGCACATAGTAGATGTCCTAACCAACTTGCCAAAACAATAGTTTGTTAACAAGAAATTTATGGAGTGGTTGAAAAACGAGAATTAATGACTCCAGCCTAAGTGTATGTAAACTTCCGACTTCAACTGTACATGATTCCATATGTGTTATTTCATAGTTTTGATTTCTTCACTGTTATTCTACATGTATGTAGAAAATAGTACAAATAAAGAAAAACCCTAGAACAAGTAAGTGTTTCCAAACGTTTGACTTGTACTGTATATTTGCAAAGAAATATATGGGGGATTGGAAGTGATGCAGACAAATACATTGATGGAAGAAACAATCTATCTGAAATATTAAAGCTTATCTACCCTTGAAATAAATACAAATATGTTATATCGCACACACACACGTCCATGCTGACACAAAAGATAGTTTCACCTACCCATGGAGTGGTGCAGGGATTCGCTGGTGCTGGGCCGGCTGCCGGAGCGGGTGGGGGGGCGGGAGCTGTAGCGGGACGGGGGCAGACTGTCCTCGCTCCTCTGTCTGCTCAAGGGGTACCCTACCTCACCCCTGTCGCCCTCGCTGCCTCCTCGGAAGTCCCTACAAACCACACACAATCAATAACAACATCGGGGTAAGGACACTGGACTCAACTGATTGTCTTAGTATTAGACCATTTCACACAGAACAGGATACTGTCATAGTCACACTTCGACTTCTTCATTGGTTGAAATACCTCATGTTGTTATTATCTGCAGATCTTTTAGACAGTATATGTTGCAGCTGCTTTAACACCATTCTTATCCCCAGGTCTCTGTCCCTCCAGACCGCAGGTGTCATTCATTATAATAGCCTGATCCCAGATCCGCTGGTGCCGTCTTGCCTACTAGGAGTTGGATAACACAAACAGTTCTGGGACCAGGCTATTGTTACAACATTCAATTTAGAGAATCCCAAGAGTAACAGACAGTGTGTCTCTCAAGTGTTTTGGCTTACAACTGCTGGCCTCTGCCCTGATAATGCCCACACAATAACAGTGTACCACTTGACCATACTTTCTCCTCTGATTTGTCATCGCTAGTCCTGGGAAGCACTGGCACTTTAGGCCTGGAAACAATGGACTGACAGCATCCTAAACCTCCTAAACTCTAGCAGAGGCCATTGTTGTCACTCGGCTGATTCAGCCAGTGACTCAGGTGCGTTATTGAGCGGGTTATTGAGCGAGTCCAACGGGGGAACAATGGCGATGCAGAACCTGAGCCCTGAGGACCTAGACATCCAGAAAGGGAGGTAAACATCCTGCTAGCCATTTGATTCAGGCTGGCTGACCTCCTTTTGGCACTGTTGACTGACTGGATTACCCCCACTATCATAAAAACAGCCACACTGTCACGTCGGTATGAAGGATTGGGAGACAGGCGCAGGAATGCGTAATAGGTTTTTTTTATTTCCCAAATTACAGAACCCGATGCAGCTGCCGAAGTTGCGTCGTTGTCGGACGGGCCAGTTGCCACTGCCGTAGTCGCGCTGGCATCTGACGGACTAGTTGTGGTGACGTCGGACGGGCCAGTTGCCACTGCTGAAGTTGCGGTGGTGCCGGACGGACCAGTCGGATGGTCGTCGGACGGGCCATTCCCGCTGTCTCCCATAATGGTAGATTATTCTCTCACGCTGGTATGACGGGATCGGGAGACAGGCGCAGGAATGCGTAATAGGTTTTTTTATTTTCCCAAAATACAGCGTGCCATGTAAAGACCAAACAAACACTTATACAAAACACAGGGTTGAAACCCAAACAAAAGAGCGAGGACCACCTCGAATAAATAACACAAGCAGACAACGATTATCACATGTAGATAAACCAGAAGAAGGAGGAAGGTTGGGTGTCAGAGGAAGGGCTGGTGCAGAACTTCCACACAGGTCCATGCCAATAAAAGAGTCACTGGTTACACCTCCTGTGTTTCAGACCGAGCACTTTTTGACTTGAAGTCACATACCTCGGGCCTGAAGAGAGTCCAGTTTGTTCAATGAACTCAAGTGAACTCAAGTGAACTCCGTTACACAATGTTTGTTCATTCATAAAGAGATGCTAAAAAAAACTGTATTATTCATACAAGGGCGTCATTGTAAATAAGAATTTGTTCTTTACTGACTTGCTTAGTTAAATAAAAGTTTAAATAAAATAAAAAAATCAGTTTGCAATAAAACTCCCATTCCACACACAATAAATGTTATCAGAAATCTCAGCAGACTTCACCTACAACTGATCACATAAACCTACACGGTATAAATCACACAACTGAGATGGGTAGTCCAATTGAAGATATGATTGGATCAGATCCTGGTTAATCTTGTGATATAATAATAATAATAATAATATAATATAATACACACTTTTAAATACAACAAAACAAACGTCTTAAAGGAGTTTTGGAACTGAGGGTCGAACACTTCCTAATTAGCACCACGGTCACAACCCTCATTTGTGCAGCTGATTGGTGGCTATTTAACAGGGAATTAAAAAGGGGACGCGTGGCCTCCCGGGTGGTGCATCGCAGTGCTAGCTGTGCCACCAGAGATTCTGGGTTCGAGCCCAGGCTCTGTCGCGGCCCGCCGCGACTGGGAGGCCCATGGGGCGGCGCACAATTGGCCCAGCGTCGTCCGGATTAGGCCGGCAGTGATATCATCGTGCACTAGCGACTCCTGTGGCGGGCTGGGCGCAGTGCACGCTGACCAGGTCGCCAGGTGTACTGTGTTTCCTCCGACATGTTGATGCGGCTGGCTTCCGGGTTAGATGTACGTTGTGTCAAGAAGCAGTGCGGCTAAGTTGGGTTGTGTTTCAGAGGATGCATGGCTCTCGAACTTCGCCTCTCCCGAGTCCGTACGGGAGTTGCAGCGATGAGACAAGACTGTAACGACTACCAATTGGATATCATGATATTGGGGAGAAAAGAAAGAGGTAAAACATGTTTTTAAATTTTTTTTTAAAGGCAGGGCCGTTACAGTTAGGCTGGAGTCATTGGTTACAGTTCGGCTGGAGTCATTGGTTACAGTTTGGCTGCAGTCAGTCATTGGTTACAGTTTGGCTGGAGTCATTGGTTACAGTTTGGCTGGAGTCATTGGTTACAGTTTGGCTGGAGTCAGTCATTGGTTACAGTTTGGCTGTAGTCATTGGTTACAGTTTGGCTGTAGTCATTGGTTACAGTTTGGCTGGAGTCAGTCATTGGTTACAGTTTGGCTGTAGTCATTGGTTACAGTTTGGCTGTAGTCATTGGTTACAATTTGGCTGGAGTCAGTCATTGGTTACAGTTAGGCTGGAGTCATTGGTTACAGTTTGGCTGTAGTCAGTCATTGGTTACAGTTTGGCTAGAGTCAGTCATTGGTTACAGTTTGGCAGGAGTCATTGGTTACAGTTAGGATGGAGTCATTGGTTACAGTTTGGCTAGAGTCAGTCATTGGTTACAGTTTGGATAGAGTCAGTCATTGGTTACAGTTTGGCAGGAGTCATTGGTTACAGTTCAGCTGGAGTCATTGGTTACAGTTTGGCTGGAGTCATTGGTTACAGTTTGGCTGGAGTCATTGGTTACAGTTTGGCTGGAGTCATTGGTTACAGTTTGGCTGGAGTCATTGGTTACAGTTTGGCTGGAGTCAGTCATTGGTTACAGTTTGGCTGGAGTCAGTCATTGGTTACAGTTAGGCTAGAGTCATTGGTTACAGTTTGGCTGGAGTCATTGGTTACAGTTCAGCTGGATTCATTGGTTACAGTTTGGCTGGAGTCAGTCATTGGTTACAGTTTGGCTGGAGTCAGTCATTGGTTACAGTTTGGCTGGAGTCAGTCATTGGTTACAGTTTGGCAGGAGTCATTGGTTACAGTTTGGCAGGAGTCATTGGTTACAGTTTGGCTGGAGTCAGTCATTGGTTACAGTTTGGCTGGAGTCAGTCATTGGTTACAGTTTGGCTGGAGTCAGTCATTGGTTACAGTTTGGCTGGAGTCAGTCATTGGTTACAGTTTGGCTGGAGTCATTGGTTACAGTTTGGCTGGAGTCATTGGGTACAGTTTGGCTGGAGTCAGTCATTGGTTACAGTTTGGCAGGAGTCATTGGTTACAGTTTGGCTGGAGTCATTGGTTACAGTTTGGCTGGAGTCAGTCATTGGTTACAGTTCGGCTGGAGTCAGTCATTGGTTACAGTTCGGCTGGAGTCAGTCATTGGTTACAGTTCGGCTGGAGTCATTGGTTACAGTTCGGCTGGAGTCAGTCATTGGTTACAGTTCGGCTGGAGTCATTGGTTACAGTTCGGCTGGAGTCATCGCAGCTAAAAGGTGGCACAACCAGTTATTGAGTCTAAAAGGGGCAATTACTCTTTCACACAGGGGCACTGGGTGCTGTATAACTTTGAAATAAGTAGGGAATTGGTTTATCGAATATAATACTTTGGTTTAAGATCTGATAATTATTCAGCATCAAAAATATGGAAAAGTAGAAGAAGAAAAGAAATCAGAAAAGGGGGCCAATAGTTGTTTTTACGGCACTGTAGGTGACTTATGAATGTGTCATAAACACTTTGAATGACTTTTAGCATGTCCCTGCCTGGTTGTTGCCTTTCCATTGGTCCTCTTTGTATTTTCATGGCCCCTTCTAAGTACTTTCATAGTTGGTGCCATTCTTTGTACTTTCACTGACAGATACATGTCAGTGCCATTTTAAACACTTGGCTAATTCACTGTTCCTAAAGCAGAGAATACACTTGGCTGGAGCAGTGTACTGGCACTTTGCTGCTATATTTGTTGACCTGTTTTGTCACTGCTATTGGGTCATTCGTTTGTTCTTAGGATGGCCTCATGGAATGCTTAACAAAAGCCCCAAATATGAGTTATCACCTCCGGGTATTGTCTGACACCACTCTGATGTTCTGAGGGACACCAAAACATTATGCTGCAACTCCCTATTCACTGGGTACTGGCAAATACTGTATTGACCACGGGGTCGACAGCATCCGATACTAAGAGCCTCTAGTCCAGAATGCATTGCTCCATGTTGTGCGTATACAGTATGTGTGTGTACTACTTGCATGATGTGTGTGTTTCGGTGGGAGATGGGGGTCACGGGTCGCTGCAGGGGTTCATCGACACTCCGTCCAAGAGGAGCTGCCGATCTCCTCTTCACCCTCGTCGCCATGTTGGTCATGATCTGGACACACACACACACACACACACACAATTAAAATCACACGCCAACGTGCCAAACACACATCATGTTCCCACAGGACAATAACTGGTCCCAGATCTGTTCAGTGTGTGTGTATATGTGTGTCTCTCACCCCCAGGTACTCTGTGGTCAGTAGTGTCTCTCCGGACAACTCTCTGGGCTGCAGCTGAAGCACTTCCTCTTTATCAAGGTCCGTCTCTATCGCGTCTTCCTGTTAACAAACACAGGGCATTATACTCATTTTACTGAAGAGAACAGGAATTGATCCCAACCCTGATAGAGCCACACCAGGGCTGTGTTCATTTGGCACCAAATGTAAGAAAACAGACTGAAACAGGGGCAGACTACCTGGACTAGTCCAATAAGAGACCGTCATTTTCATTTTACGTTGCAAAACGCTTTCTGTTGCATGCCCTAATGAATACGAAAGCATGACATAAGATTGTACTGGGAGAGGAGTGTGAGAGAAGTCTGTGAGATAGCTGTGAGACCATGGAGAGAGAAGAGAAGTCTGTGAGATTGCTGCGAGACCATGGAGAGAGGAGTGAAGTCTGTGAGATAGCTGTGAGACCATGGAGAGAGGAGTGAAGTCTGTGAGATAGCTGTGAGACCATGGAGAGAGGAGTGAAGTCTGTGAGATAGCTGTGAGACCATGGAGAGAGGAGTGAAGTCTGTGAGATAGCTGTGAGACCATGGAGATTGGAGTGAAGTCTGTGAGACCATGGAGAGAGGAGTGAAGTCTGTGAGATAGCTGTGAGACCATGGAGAGAGAAGTGAAGTCTGTGAGATAGCTGTGAGACCATGGAGAGAGGAGTGAAGTCTGTGAGATAGCTGTGAGACCATGGAGAGAGGAGTGAAGTCTGTGAGATAGCTGTGAGACCATGGAGAGAGGCGTGAAGTCTGTGAGGTAGCTGTGAGACCATGGAGAGAGGAGTGAAGTCTGTGAGACCATGGAGAGAGGAGTGAAGTCTGTGAGATAGCTGTGAGACCATGGAGAGAGGCGTGAAGTCTGTGAGATAGCTGTGAGACCATGGAGAGAGGAGTGAAGTCTGTGAGACCATGGAGAGAGGAGTGAAGTCTGTGAGATAGCTGTGAGACCATGGAGAGAGGCGTGAAGTCTGTGAGGTAGCTGTGAGACCATGGAGAGAGGCGTGAAGTCTTTGCAAATAAATTCATTAAAAATCCTACAATGTGATTTTCTGGATTTTCTTTCCTCATGTTGTCTGTCATAGTTGAAGTGTACCTATGATGAAAATTACAGGCCTCTCTCATCTTTTTAAGTGGGAGAACTTGCACAATTGGCTGACTAAATACTTTTTTGCCCCACTGTATGTATGTATGTATGTCCCATCTGTGGAGGAGTGTCTAGCGGACAGAGGCGATGCGTCTTTGGACATTTGCTTGTGTGTCCAGAACATGATCAACATGGCAACGAGGGTGAGATGACGAGCTTACCTCATCATCGTCATCCTCCTCTTCGTCATCAGACTCTGGTCCCTCTTCAGTCACCTCCCCTGGTTAGAAAAGAGACACGTCAGGTCAGCTCACAAAGGTGAGAGGTCAAATAGAGCATGAAGAAACCACAGCTTGTACATACAGTGGCCTCCAACAGAACAGTGTATATACAGTGGCCTCCAACAGAACAGTGTACATACAGTGGCCTCCAACAGAACAGTGTACATACAGTGGCCTCCAACAGAACAGTGTACATACAGTGGCCTCCAACAGAACAGTGTATATACAGTGGCCTCCAACAGAACAGTGTATATACAGTGGCCTCCAACAGAACAGTGTATATACAGTGGCCTCCAACAGAACAGTGTACATACAGTGGCCTCCAACAGAACAGTGTACATACAGTGGCCTCCAACAGAACAGTGTACGTAGGTGGGATTGTGTATCCTTATGCAATAAGGCACAAGGGGGTGTCTCTCTCAGTACTGAATATCCACAACAATATTTTTTATACATTTGCAAAAACTTCTAAAAAACAGTTTTTGCTTTGTCATTGTGGGGTATTGTGTGTAAATTGATGAGGGGATTTTTTATTTATTTTTAGAATAAGGCTAGAATAAAAAATATGGAAAATATGAATGGGTGTACATGCAATTCCAAATGCATATATTGTGTATATTGTGCTGGTGCGTGTGCCAATGCAGGGCTGTGTGCATACATGATGAAATGGACAACTTCTATAGGTCGATACCTCTGTTGTGTGTGTGACTGACCTGAGTTGAGCTGTTTGATAATAAACTCAATCTGCCTGTTGAGCTCCGGGTTCTCCTCTTTACTGTAGCAGTGAAGAATCTCCTCCATACTCTACACACACACACACACACACACACACACACACACACACACACACACACACACACACACACACACACACACACACACACACACACACACACACACACACACACACACACACACACACACACACACACACACACACACTTTTTGTAATTTGGCAGATGCTGTTATCCAGAGTGACTTACAGTAGTGAGTGCATGCACACACACACACACACTAACCATCTCCTTGGCTTCCTCTCGCACTGCATGAATACACAGGATGCTATAAAGGGTTCCGTTCACGTACGGCCGAATCTGTAAAAACATACACAAGCCTGTAAAGTACACGTACGGCCGAATCTGTAAAAATATACACAAGCCTGTAAAGTTCACGTACGGCCGAATCTGTAAAAACATACACAAGCCTGTAAAGTACACGTTCACGTATGGCCGAATCTGTAAAAACATACACAAGCCTGTAAAGTACACGTTCACGTTTGGCCGAATCTGTAAAAACATACACAAGCCTGTAAAGTACACGTCTACGTACGATCAAATCTGTAAAAACATACACAAGTCTGTAAAGTACACGTACGGCTGAATCTGTAAAAACATACACAAGCCATGTAAAGTACACGTTCACGTACGGCCGAATCTGTAAAAACATACACAACCCTGTAAAGTACACGTACGTCCGAATCTGTAAAAACATACACAAGCCATGTAAAGTACACGTTCACGTACGGCCGAATCTGTAAAAACATACACAAGCCATGTAAAGTACACGTACGGCCGAATCTGTAAAAACATACACAAGCCATGTAAAGTACACGTTCACGTACGGCCGAATCTGTAAAAACATACACAAGCCTGTAAAGTACACGTACGGCTGAATCTGTAAAAACATACACAAGCCATGTAAAGTACACGTACACGTACGGCCGAATCTGTAAAAACATACACAAGCCTGTAAAGTACACGTTCACGTACGGCCGAATCTGTAAAAACATACACAAGCCTGTAAAGTACACGTTCACGTACGGCCGAAATCTGTAAAAACATACACAAGCCTGTAAAGTACACGTTCACGTACGGCCGAAATCTGTAAAAACATACACAAGCCTGTAAAGTACACGTTCACGTACGGCCGATTCTGTAAAAACATACATAAACCTGTAAAGTACACGTTTATGTACGGCCGATTCTGTAAAGACATACACAAGTCTGTAAAGTACACGTTAACGTACAGCCGAATCTGTAAAAACATACACAAGCCTGTAAAGTACACGTTTATGTACGGCCAATTCTGTAAAAACATACACAAGCCTGTAAAGTACACGTACGGCCGAATCTGTAAAAACATACACAAGCCTGTAAAGTACACGTTCACGTACGGCCGAATCTGTAAAAACATACACAAGCCTGTAAAGTACACTTTCACGTACGGCCGAATCTGTAAAAACATACACAAGCCTGTAAAGTACACGTTTATGTACGGCCGATTCTGTAAAAACATACACAAGTCTGTAAAGTACACGTTAACGTACGGCCGAATTTGTAAAAACATACACAAGCCTGTAAAGTACACGTACGGCCGAATCTGTAAAAACATACACAAGCCTGTAAAGTACACGTTCACGTACGGCCGAATCTGTAAAAACATACACAAGCCTGTAAAGTACACTTTCACGTACGGCCGAATCTGTAAAAACATACACAAGCCTGTAAAGTGCACGTTCACGTACGGCCCGATTCTGTAAAAACATACACAAGCCTGTAAAGTACACGTTTACGTACGGCCGATTCTGTAAAAACATACACAAGCCATGTAAAGTACACGTACCGCCGAATCTGTAAAAACATACACAAGCCTGTAAAGTACACGTTTACGTACGGCCGATTCTGTAAAAACATACACAAGCCTGTAAAGTACACGTTTAAGTACGGCCGATTCTGTAAAAACATACACAAGCCTGGAAAGTACACGTTTCCATACGGCTGCAGAACTTGCTTACAGGAGTGTGGTGTCAAAAAAGCAGAGCATCTCTTAATTACAGACAGACCTTTCCCCATCTTTACAACTTTTGCTTGTTTGATGGCTCTGCGGAGGTCTTAGCGGGACTTGTTGTACTTGTTCCTGTCTTCAGCCGTAGCCTCAGAGTTTGTCTGTGTTAGCTCTGTGTGCGGTAGCCCTGTCCCTTTAGCTTAGCACCAACCTATTGTGTTAATCCAGGGCTTTTGATTGGGGAAGCAGATACCCTTGACTGTGGGGACAACGTCAGCGATGCATTTCCTTATGAAGCCGGTGACTGAGTTGGTTAGCTATCGACGCTAGCAAAGCAGTCTTGTAGCATAGCCTCCGATACTTAGGACCATTTCTCAACTGAACACAGCAAGGGTACTTCCTGATTACGTTTCTGCTTGTAAACAGGACTATAGGGTCATGATCTGATTTTCTGAAGGGGGGTGGGGGGCAAGGGAGGTATGCTTGCTTGTGGGTAGAGTATAAGTGGTCTAGGACTCTATCGCCCCCTAGTGGTGAAGGATAATAATATATAATAATAATATAATATATGCCATTTAGCAGACGCTTTTATCCAAAGCGACTTACAGTCATGTGTGCATACATTCTACGTATGGGTGGTCCCGGGGATCGAACCCACTACCCTGGCGTTACAAGCGCCATGCTCTACCAACTGAGCTACAGAAGTTGGGCATCACATGTCTTAATGACGCAGAATTAAAATCACAGGCAACCAGGAAAGCAGCCTCCTGGTTTCCGGCTTGTTTATAGCCTCGTACATTAAGTACCAGCTTGTTGTTTTTATTGTCCTGAGGTGGAACATATACAGCAGACACGATAACAGGTTGGCATTTGACCATCAGGTATTCCAAGATGGGTGAACAATAGGTCGAGACTTCCACTGCGCAAGAGTCTGCACACCATTTGCTGTTGATGACGAGAGGCATACCCCTCCCCCTCTCGATTTCCCTCAACCCAATGTCCTGTCTGCTCGGTGAATGAAGAATCCATCAAATTGGATAGCAAATCAAATCAAATGTATTTATATAACCCTTTGTACATCAGCTGATATCTCAAAGTGCTGTACAGAAACCCAGCCTAAAACCCCAAACAGCAAGCAATGCAGGTGTAGAAGCACGGTGGCTAGGAAAAACTCCCTAGAAAGGCCAAAACCTAGGAAGAAACCTAGAGAGGAACAAGGCTATGTGGGGTGGCCAGTCCTCTTCTGGCTGTGCCGGGTGGAGATTATAACAGAACATGGCCAAGATGTTCAAATGTTCATAGATGACCAGCATGGTCCATTAATAATAAGGCAGAACAGTTGAAACTGGAGCAGCGGCAGGTAGTCCTGAGGCATGGTCCTAGCAAACATATAGCCATGTTTCAGAAAAGCAGAGAATATTGCAGTTACAAGAATCCCTTTGATAACAAATCTGCGGTCGGAGGTCATTCATGTTATTACCAAGAGACTGTACATTGGCAAATAGAATGGAGGGAAGAGGTGGCCGGTTTTCCCTTCGCCTTAATCTCGTCAGGACTTCCTGCCTCTTTATCGGCGGCGTTTCCTCTGGGATAGCCCGAGAATTTGATCAGAATTACATTTACATTTAAGTCATTTAGCAGACGCTCTTATCCAGAGCGACTTACAAATTGATTACGCAAAGAGCCCAGGGCAGATGAGTCAAAGTTTAAGCCACAATTGAGGTTCGTAACTGCCGATCTGATGTTCAAAAGTTCTTATCGATCATAATAATCATAGGGGATACATAAACGCAAAGTTGGAGCAGAGCTCACAAGACGGCAGCAATAGAGTAGGCTTGGGGGATATACCGTATACCAAGGTATTTGGAAATAACCACGGGATGGTGTTTTAATACCATTCAATTTATTTGAAGTTTTTCCCAATACATTTTTATATTTGTAACTATTTTTTTAAGTAAATACCTGCAGTTAACTTGTGCAATGTGTTAGAAGACAAAGCAGATCGCCTTCTAATTTCATCTGTCACGTTATTTTACGTTATGAAGCTTACCGCAGTTCCCCAGAACATTTTATATTTATTTGAGCCAGTCATGTGTTTGTTTGTAAATAGCACAATGGGAGAAAGCTGTGTATTTTAAGGGGTTGTGTTTGATATTGAAAGTCAACAGTATTTTTTTTGCTTCAATAGAGAGTGATCAGGGACGTGCAACTATAGTTTTCCTTCACAGAAAATACATTAGTGCAACACATTCAGACAGGAAATAGCTTCATTTTCATCAGATGACAACAGAAGTGCTATGCTATTTTGTCACAGCTGCTCCTGCTATGCCCTCTGGTGTTCATCCGGTGTCTTCTTGACCTGCAGTTACTCCCCCTGCACACACTCTCTCTCTCCCTCTCCCTCTCTGTGTGATTGTATGGTTGGAGACAAGTGTGCTGGAGTCAGAGCAGATCCCTACCAGCTGCAACTCGTTCCATAATAAAGACCTCTACAAATACTCAGTCCTGCCACTTCCACTCTGCCAGATTGTAATCTCTGCTCAGTCAGTTCATGATTCTAGCCATTTATGATTATTATAATAATAATAATAATGTAGCTCAGTTGGTAGAGCATGGCGCTTGTAACGCCAGGGTAGTGGGTTCGATCCCCGGGACCACCCATACGTAGAATGTATGCACACATGACTGTAAGTCGCTTTGGATAAAAGCGTCTGCTAAATGGCATATATTATTATTATGATTATTCAAGATCATGTTACTCTGCTGTGCCTGTTTCCCTGCCTGACACAGTTTATCCTCTCATTGCAGTTACCTCTCTATCTCTGTCTCCTGTCTCCAGTTCCACATCTCACCACCCAACTACCTTGCTCTGGATTTTACTCACCACCACTACCTTGGATTCCCCTGAGGACCTGTTTACACTGTTCTACTCAGCTAACTCGAACCTCAGTCTCCACATCTCACCACCACTACCTTGGATTCCCGAGGACCTGTTTACACTGTTCTACTCAGCTAATTCAACCTCAGTCTCCACATCTCACCACCACTACCTTGGATTCCCATCAGGACCTGTTTACCCTGTTCTACTCAGCTAATTCCAACCTCAGTCTCCACATCTCACCACCACTACCTTGGATTCCCCTGAGGACCTGTTTACACTGTTCTACTCAGCTAACTCCAACCTCAGTCTCCACATCTCACCACCACTACCTTGGATTCCCATCAGGACCTGTTTACCCTGTTCTACTCAGCCAACTCCAATCTCAGTCTCCACATCTGGTTTTTCTGCAACTCATCCAAGCTTCCCTGGATCTGCACTCCATATCTTTCTGTGTAACAATATATATTTTGATTATTTCATCCTTGTTTCCTTATCCGAGTCTACTCTTGGCTTCCCCTGTGTCGCTCCGCTTAACATATTTGGCTGGCAGCCACACAAGTAAATGAGCTTACAATGAAAAACCAAGGTATTTTTTGCAAAAACGATGCATGGCCATCATATTGCTAATGTTTATCATAGAAAAAATGTAGCCAGCTACATTTCCTAATGTTTGGCTTAAAGTTAATCTTGCATTTTACAAGAGAAATGCAGGCTGGCTACACCTTCAAAAGTACCAGAGAAAAGTAGCTACACATCAGTCAGAGCGCTGTCTACTGATAGAGTTCCCTTTTGTGAATTCTCATCTGAGTGGAAAAGTGCAACTGAAGCACAATATTAGTCTGATGTTGAGAAGAAATTACAATAACAAGACCTTTACATCTGTGTTTACAAAACACATTAAGAGATTTCTAAAGCTTTTTATATATTTTTTTCTGTGTGAAAAATGAATAATTCTGTGTTAACGCAGAGGACGCTACGTTTACCTTGCTAGTTATCTAAGTAAATTGCTGAATTAATAAGGTGACAGGACATCATATTGTGTAAGTTTTCTGTCGTGTTTGAGAAGTCAAAGCCCATTGGATGAGTTATCCGTACAGCTGCCACTAGTATCTTTTGATTTCCTTGAGTTTTTTTGCAGCTCTTTTCTCAGCCGTCTGCTCCTCCCCCCTCTTCTCCAAGCAGACAGGCCCGTTACCCTAGCGACTCCAGATTCCACACAGACAGTGTGTGTAACCATGCTGCTTCAAAGACAGTACTGATCTTACTTTAGACAAGCATGCTTCAAAACTTGGTTCACAATGTCGCTCGTTCACATTCACTTGTAAATGTCCAAACTCAGCAAAAATGACATTCAGTAGCTCGTACCTATATATGTATAACTTTATGAGCTGGACTGCCTGTCTTTGCAATTTGTTAGCATATTTCGCTAGCAGCCTCCATGGAAATTCATTATTACTTGTGCTAATTTAGTTAGCATACTGGTAACAGACGTTAAAAATGATGAAATCTGCATTAACGCGGACCCTAAATTTAAATTAGCTAGTTATCTAAGCAAATTACTGAATTAATAAGGTGTTTTTGGCACCCCCTTGTGTACTAAGGCAGTAATACGGTAAATCCTGGGGTGAGAGAAGGACTGTATGAGATATGAACATTTGGATACAGCTCAACCCTACCAAACAGTACGCCACCAAGCCAGCAAGCAGATTAGCGATCAACTGGGACTGGTGCAGATTAACAGATTTACAGATTAACCTCTCTCTGTATGTGTGTTTTATATGTGAGTAGTTTGTGTACATTCACAACTGCGGGTGTCTGTCTGTGTGGGTGTGGGTGTGGGTGGGTGTGGGTGTGGGTGGGTGTGTCCATGAAAGTGTGTGTGTGTGTGTGTGTTACCTCGTGGTTCTCGTGTCCCAGAAGGTCAGTCAGAACCTTCAGCACGTATTTAGGGTTCTCAGCACACTTCCTCTTACCTGGAACAAAAAGACAAGTCATGACAACAGAGATACGGGTTAGGGTTCGATACGGGTCTGAAAGAACAAGAAGCTTTCATTCTGCTCTCCCCATCTAACTCAATTTGATTTGAATCAACCCCTTCAATGGGCATTTAACATTAGACCCAGGGCCAGAAGTCTATACAAGGCCTAGGGACAATGTATTTTATATAACCAGGTAAGTTGACTGAGAACACATTCTCATTTACAACAACGACCTGGGGAAGAGTTACAGGGGAGAGGAAGGGGGATGAATGAGCCAATTGTAAACTGGGGATTATTAGGTGACCGTGATGGTTTGAGGGCCAGATTGGGAATTTAGCCAGGACACCAGGGTTAACACCCCTACTCTTACAATAAGTGCTATGGGATCTTTAATGACCTCAGAGAGTCAGGACACCCATTTAACATTCCATCTGAAAGATGGCACCATACACAGGGCAGTGTCCCCAATCACTGCCCTGGGGAATTGGGATATTGTTTTTGTTTGACCAGAGGAAAGAGTGCCCCCTACTGGCCCGCCAACAGCATCTGGTCTCCCATCCAGGGACCAACCCTGCTTAGCTTCATAAGCAAGCCAGCAGTGGGATGCAGGTTGGTATGCGAAGACACTCCTTTGATGAGTCGTGAGTAGAACTAAATGGTCCTGTGTGGCTCAATTGGTAGAGCATGGACTCTTGCAACGCCAAGGTGTAGTGGGTTTGATTTCTGCTTTGGGGCCAACCATAGTATGAGTCCCATACGGAAAAATGACTTGATGTATAACTGTAAATGGCTTTTTGATTAAAGCCTCTGCTGAATGTCAGATAAATGACCTATTATAATAAACATCATATTGAGATCTAACTAGCTAACTCATTCTAATTCTGTGGGAGATAGAGTTAAGGGATCACTGACCATACCTAACTCTTTAGCCAAGGTGCATGAATGAAAGAGATGCACCAGTATTTTTGTATACGTTTTACCCAGTAGTACTGAGCCAAAAGTGGTCCCCGAATATGGCGTACCATTGTGATGTGCAGCTTGCTAGATGTCACCGAAATGGTGAGAGGCTGAAGCTCATTGGCTAGTCTTCGAATAGCTAGGAACTCATCGGCTGGCCCAAATTGGGGGAAAATGTAAGGAAAATGTCACAGCTTCCAGAAAAAAAATGTCTCTTTCAAACTAGGGATTTCGTGGCTTAGTTGAGGTAAAACAATTATTCTGCTAACCGATTATACATGTTTGGACTACATATTGACACATCCAGCACAAAGCGGGAGAATGTCTTTAAAGAGCAAACTGAAGTGAAGAGGACTTTCAGTAACTCTTGGGAGGACGGTGGAAGTTGATCAAATTCCTATAAAAAGATGCTGAATTTCCAGTTCACTTCAGACAACTGATGTGGACTGTGTTAGTGTTCACTGTATAGGTGGTGTGGGAGCCCACGTCCCAAAATACTTTTGGTTTCAACTGAGGGCCTGTTTATTGTTTTGGGTGCTTTAGTGCCGCGGGTGGAAAATAACCGGAGGGAAACACTGGAGTGAGGGAAATGTAGCCTGATCCCAGATCTGTTTTGGCACAAATAGATCTGGGACCAGGCTCATGGACTGTGCTATCAGGTGGATGTCGTACTAGGTATGGGTGGTACCAGGTGATGGGTGGTACCAGGTGATGAGTGGTACCAGGTGATGAGTGGTACCAGGTGATGATAGGCTACCTCTGGTGCGTAGACATAGGTTCATGAGCAGGGCCACAGCGTACTCCAGAGTGTAGTCAGACAGACAGTCAGAGTCCTGCAGCTCATCTACCAGCCAGTCAATGAGACCGTCCTCTATCATGGCTGACTGCTGGCTCCTCCTAGAGCGCGCACACACACACACACACACACACACACACACACACACACACACACACACACACACACACACACACACACACACACACACACACACACACACACACACACACACACACACACACACACACACACACACACACACACACACACACACACACATAAAAACACACCGGCGCTTGCACGCACACACACACACACACACACACACACACACACATAAAAACACACCGGCGCTTGCACGCACACACATGGATGTGTACACAAAACTCACATGTTCGCACACACAAACAGACGCACATATGCAGACGCACAGAAACAAGCAAACAGAGAGGAACAAAGACAACAGGGTTAGGCCCGGACACCACTAGGTGTTGCACAACGAGCAAACAGAAAGAAACACAGCCCACGGGGTTAGATCGGGAAACCATTAGCTGTTGCAATTTTTTTTGCCTTTATAAGCTTGTGTTTCAAACCAATAGTTTTCTGATTAACAAAAAAAAAAAGTGGAGACACTGGGATATAACATTCTCTAGTCTACTAGGGCTGACTGTGGATAGTTAACCAGAGTGGTAGTGTGACTGTGGATGACTGTGGATAGTTAGTGGTAGTGTGACTGTGGATGCAGAGCGGTAGTGTGACTGTGGATGCAGAGCGGTAGTGTGACTGTGGATGCAGAGCGGTAGTGTGACTGTGGATACAGAGCGGTAGTGTGACTGTGGATGCAGAGCGGTAGTGTGACTGTGGATACAGAGCGGTAGTGTGACTGTGGATGCAGAGCGGTAGTGTGACTGTGGATGCAGAGCGGTAGTGTGACTGTGGATGCAGAGCGTGTGAGTGTAACTGTGGATGCAGAGCGGTAGTGTGACTGTGGATAGTTAACCAGAGTGGTAGTGTGACTGTGGATGCAGAGTGGTAGTGTGACTGTGGATGCAGAGCGGTAGTGTGACTGTGGATGCAGAGCGGTAGTGTGACTGTGGATACAGAGCGGTAGTGTGACTGTGGATGCAGAGCGGTAGTGTGACTGTGGATGCAGAGCGGTAGTGTGACTGTGGATGCAGAGCGGTAGTGTAACTGTGGATGCAGAGCGGTAGTGTGACTGTGGATAGTTAACCAGAGTGGTAGTGTGACTGTGGATGCAGAGTGGTAGTGTGACTGTGGATGCAGAGCGGTAGTGTGACTGTGGATGCAGAGCGGTAGTGTGACTGTGGATGCAGAGCGGTAGTGTGACTGTGGATGCAGAGCGGTAGTGTGACTGTGGATGCAGAGCGGTAGTGTGACTGTGGATGCAGAGCGGTAGTATGACTGTGGATGCAGAGCGGTAGTGTGACTGTGGATGCAGAGCGGTAGTGTAACTGTGGATGCAGAGCGATAGTGTGACTGTGGATGCAGAGCGGTAGTGTAACTGTGGATGCAGAGCGGTAGTGTAACTGTGGATGCAGAGCGGTAGTGTGACTGTGGATAGTTAACCAGAGTGGTAGTGTGACTGTGGATGCAGAGTGGTAGTGTAACTGTGGATGCAGAGCGGTAGTGTGACTGTGGATAGTTAACCAGAGTGGTAGTGTGACTGTGGATACCGAGCGGTAGTGTGACTGTGGATGCAGAGCGGTAGTGTGACTGTGGATACAGAGCGGTAGTGTGACTGTGGATACAGAGCGGTAGTGTGACTGTGGATGCAGAGCGGTAGTGTGACTGTGGATGCAGAGCGGTAGTGTGACTGTGGATGCAGAGCGGTAGTGTGACTGTGGATGCAGAGCGGTAGTGTGACTGTGGATACAGAGCGGTAGTGTGACTGTGGATACAGAGCGGTAGTGTGACTGTGGATGCAGAGCGGTAGTGTGACTGTGGATGCAGAGCGGTAGTGTGACTGTGGATACAGAGCGGTAGTGTGACTGTGGATGCAGAGCGGTAGTGTGACTGTGGATGCAGAGCGGTAGTGTGACTGTGGATGCAGAGCGGTAGTGTGACTGTGGATGCAGAGCGGTAGTGTGACTGTGGATGCAGAGCGGTAGTGTGACTGTGGATGCAGAGCGGTAGTGTGACTGTGGATGCAGAGCGGTAGTGTAACTGTGGATGTAGAGCGGTAGTGTGACTGTGGATGCAGAGCGGTAGTGTGACTGTGGATGCAGAGCGGTAGTGTGACTGTGGATGCAGAGCGGTAGTGTGACTGTGGATGCAGAGCGGTAGGTAGTATGCCTGGTATAAGATTGTCATATCATAATATAGGTTAGTATAATTCAATACCACACCAGGATGCTAAACAATAGAGCACAATAACATACAGGTTAACGGTCCAAATGGTGTATGTGTGTGTGTGTGTGTGTGTGTGTGTGTGTGTGTGTGTGTGTGTGTGTGTGTGTGTGTGTGTGTGTGTGTGTGTGTGTGTGTGTGTGTGTGTGTGTGTCTTTGTGTGTGTGTGTGTGTGCATGCACACGTGTGAGGAGGTGAGTGGGAGTGGGTTTGAGGAGGAGTGTGAGTGTTTGAGGGAGTGGGTTTGAGGAAGTGAGTGAATGAGAGTGGGTTTGAGGAAGTGAGTGAATGAGAGTGTGTTTGAGGAAGTGAGTGTGTAGGAGTGGGTTAGAGGAAGTGAGTGTGTAGGAGTGTGTTTGAGGAAGTGAGTGCGTAGGAGTGGGTTAGAGGAAGTGAGTGTGTAGGAGTGTGTTTGAGGAAGTGAGTGTGTAGGAGTGTGTTTGAGGAAGTGAGTGTGTAGGAGTGTGTTTGAGGAAGTGAGTGTGTAGGAGTGGGTTTGAGGAAGTGAGTGAATGGGAGTCTAGGACAAAAAAGGATTCTCAACAGTTTTTACCCCTAAGCCATAAGACTCCTAAACCGGTAATCAAATGACTATTTGCATTGTGTGTCTCCCCAACCCCTCTTTTTACGCTGCTGCTACTCTCTGTTTATCATATATGCACAGTCACTTTAACCATATGTATATACCACCTCAATCAGCCTGACTAACCGGTGTGTGTATGTAGCCTCGCTACTTTTATAGCCTCGCTACTGTATATAGCCTGTCTTTTTACTGTTGTTTTATTTCTTTACTTACCTATTGTTCACCTAATACCTTTTTTGTACTATTGGTTAGAGCCTGTAAGTAAGCATTTCACTGTAAGGTTATTGTATTCGGCGCACGTGACAAATAAACTTTGTGTTTGAGGAAGTGAGTGGGAGTGTTTTTAAGGAAGAGAGTGGGAGTGTTTTTAAGGAAGTGAGTGGGAGTGTGTTTGAGGAAGTGAGTGGGAGTGTTTTTGAGGAAGTGAGTGGGAGTGTTTTTGAGGAAGTGAGTGGGAATTTGTTTCAGGAAGTGAGTGGGAGTGTTTTTGAGGAAGTGAGTGGAAGTTTGTTTCAGGAAGTGAGTGGGAATGTCTTTCAGGAAGTGAGTGGGAGTGTGTTTCAGGAAGTGAGTGTACCTGAGGCTGAGTTTCTGCAGGGCTCCCAGGACATTCTCTCTGCTCACAGAGTCCTTCTCCTCTGTCCTTAGAGACTCAATGAGCAGCCTCAACAAAGACGGGACCTGGGACAGGTACACACGACCTGGAACACAACATAAACACACACAACACAACCAGGGGTCACCACCATCGTCCGAGGATTATAGCCTGGAATCCATGCTTCAAAATCACCATTTGCTTCATGGTGAAATCCCTGAGCAGTTTCCTTCCTCTCCGGCAACTGAGTTAGGAAGGACGCCTGTATATCTCCACCTGTTGTATTCGGCGTATGTGACAAATAACACTTTGATGTTTGTAGTGACTGGGTGTACACATCTATCAATCGGGGCCCATCTCTGCATGTCTTATCAAGCTCTCGGCAAGACGGAGCTGCTCTTCCTCCCGGGGAAGGACTGCCCGTTCCATGATCTCGCCATCACGGTTGACAAAAAGAAATTTGAAAAACAATTCCA
Source organism: Oncorhynchus gorbuscha (assembly GCF_021184085.1). NCBI lineage: Eukaryota > Metazoa > Chordata > Actinopteri > Salmoniformes > Salmonidae > Oncorhynchus > Oncorhynchus gorbuscha. The sequence continues at coordinate 6,959,193 of NC_060174.1, read as the reverse complement.
GGGGGTGGATCAGCTTTAATATTGCAGATAAATTGTTGCTTCCATCAATGTAATTGTCTGCATCATTTCCAATCCTCCATATATTTTTGTGGTAAATATATATATATATATATATATATATATATATAGACACACATACCCATATACATACATATAAATACATATAAATTAATGTAAATATATACAAATATATACACACATACATACATACATACATACATACATACATACATACATACATACATACATACATACATACATACATACATACATACATACATACATACATACATACATACATACATACATACATACATACATACATACATACATACATACATACATACATACATACATACATACATACATACATACATACATAGTTGAAGTCGGAAGTTTACACACACTAAGGTATGACTAATCAAAACTCGTTTTTCAACCACTCCACAAATTTCTTGTTAACAAACTATAGTTTTGGCAAGTCGGTTAGGACATCTACTTTGTGCACGACACAAGTCATTTTTCCAACAATTGATTACAGACAGATTTTTTCACTTATAATTCACTGTATCACAATTCCAGTGAGTCAGAAGTTTACATACACTAAGTTGACTGTGCCTTTAAAAAGCTTGAAAAATTCCAGAAAATTATGTCATTGTTTTAGAAGCTTCTGATAGGCTAATTGACATCATTTGAGTCAATTGGAGGTGTACCTGTGGATGTATTTCAAGGCCTACCTTCAAACTCAGTGCCTCTTTGCTTGACATCATGGGAAAATCTAAAGAAATCAGCCAAGACCTCAGAAAAAAAGTAGACCTCCACAAGTCTGGTTCATCCTTGGGAGCAATTTCCAAATGCCTGAAGGTACCACCTTCATCTGTACAACCAATAGTA